>NW_026967526.1:1195000-1196000 GCF_028390025.1 Pseudophryne corroboree | reverse complement strand
CTCCTCCGCTGTGTGCCGCCCCCCCCCTCCTCCGCTGTGTGCCGCCCCCCCCCCCTCCTCCGCTGTGTGTCGCCCCCCCCTCCTCCGCTGTGTGCCGCCCCCCCCTCCTCCGCTGTGTGCCGCCCCCCCCCCTCCTCCGCTGTGTGCCGCCCCCCCCCTCCTCCGCTGTGTGCCGCCCCCCCCCTCCTCCGCTGTGTGCCGCCCCCCCTTCTCCGCTGTGTGCCGCCCCCCTCCTCCGCTGTGTGCCCCCTCCCCCCCCTCCTCCGCTGTGTGCCTCCCCCCCCTCCTCCGCTGTGTGCCTCCCCCCCCTCCTCCGCTGTGTGCCGCCCCCCCCTTCTCCGCTGTGTGCCGCCCCCTCCTCCGCTGTGTGCCCCCTCCCCCCCCTCCCTGCCTCCCGCTGTGTCCCCGCCCACCCTGCCTCCCTGCTGTGTGTCCCCCCCCTCCCTGCTGTGCCCCCCCTACCTGCTGTGCCATCCCCCCCACCCGCCCTCCCTGCTGTGCCGTCCCCCCTGCCCTCCCTGCTGTGCCGTCCCCCCTGCCCTCCCTGCTGTGTGTGTCCCCCCATGCCCTCCATGCTGTGTGTGTGTGTGTCCCCCTCCCATCCCTGCTGTGTGTCCCACCCCCGCCCTGCTGTGTCCCCCCCCCCCTCCCCTCCCCTCCCATCCCTGCTGTGTCCCCCCCCCCGCCCTGCTGTGTGTCCCCCCCCACCCTGCTGTGTGTCCCTCCCCCCCCTCCCATCCCTGCTGTGTGTCCCCCCCACCCTGCTGTGTGTCCCCCCCCACCCTGCTGTGTGTCCCCCCCCCCCACCCTGCTGTGTGTCCCCCCCCCACCCTGCTGTGTGTCCCCCCCCCACCCTGCTGTGTGTCCCCCCCCCCCGCCCTCCCTGCTGTGCTCCCCCCCTCTGCCCTCCCTGCTGTGTGTCCGCCCCCCCCCCTCCCCCTGCTGTGTGTCCGGCTGCCCCTCCCTCCCTCTCTGCTGTGTGTCCGGCCGCCCCCCCTTC
>NW_026967526.1:47500-145000 GCF_028390025.1 Pseudophryne corroboree | reverse complement strand
GTTATTATTATAATACCGGAGAAGCAACCTGTGGAATCCAGTTAATATTATACAGGAGGAGCAGCCTGTTCAATCCAGTTATTATTATTATTATTATTATTATTATTATTATTATTATTATACAGGGAGAGCAGCCTGTGGTGTCCTGTTGTTGTTGTTGTTGTTATTATTATTATTATTATTATTATTATTCAGGGGGATCAGCCTGTAGTATCCTGTTATTATTATTCAGGGAGAGTAGCCTGTGGTGTCTTATTATTATTATTATTATTATTATTATTATTATTATTATTATTATTATTACTATTATTATTATACAGGGGAGCAGCCTGTGGTGTTCTGTTGTTGTTGTTGTTATAATAATAATAATACAGGGGGAGCAGACTGTAGTGTCCTGTTGTTATTATTATTATTTAGAGGGAGCAGCCTGTGGTGTCCTGTTATTATTATTATTATTATTATAATACAGGGGGAGAGGCCAGTAGTGTCTTGTCATTGTTGTTGTTATTAATAATAATAATAATATACAGGGGGAGCAGCCTTTGGTGTCCTGTTATTATTATAATACAGGAGTAGCAGCCTGTGGTGTCCTGTTATTATTATAATACCGGAGAAGCAACCTGTGGAATCCAGTTATTATTATTATACAGGAGGAGCAGCCTGTGCAATCCAGTTATTATTTATTATTATTATTATTATTATTATTATTATTATACAGGGGGAGCAGCCTTTGGTGTCCTGTTATTATTATAGAGTAGCAGCCTGTGGTGTCCTGTTATTATTATAATACCGGAGGAGCAACCTGTGGAATCCAGTTTATTATTATTATTATTATTATTATTATTATTATTATTATTATACAGGGGGAGCAGCCTGTGGTGTCTTTTTGTTGTTGTTGTTGTTATTATTATTATTATACAGGGAGAGCAGCCTGTGGTGTCCTGTTGTTGTTGTTGTTGTTATTGTTATTATTATTATTATTATTATTATTATTATTATTATTATTATTATTATTATTATTATTCAGGGGGAGCAGCCTGTAGTATCCTGTTATTATTATTCAGGGGGAGTAGCCTGTGGTCTCTTATTATTATTATTATTATTATTATTATTATTATTATTATTATTATTATTATAATACAGGGGAGCAGCCTGTGGTGTTCTGTTGTTGTTGTTATAATAATAATAATACAGGCGGAGCAGACTGTAGTGTCCTGTTGTTGTTGTTGTTGTTATTATTATTATTATTATTATTATTATTATTATTTAGAGGGAGCAGCCTGTGGTGTCTTGTTGTTGTTGTTGTTGTTATTGTTATTATACAGGAGGAGAAGCCAGTAGTGTCTTGTTGTTGTTGTTGATAATAATAATAATAATAATATTATTATTATTATTATTATTATACAGGGGGAGCAGCCTTTGGTGTCCTGTTATTATAATACAGGAGTAGCAGCCTGTGGTGTCCTGTTATTATTATAATACCGGAGGAGCAATCTGTGGAATCCAATTATTATTATTATTATTATTATTATTATTATACATAGGGAGCAGCAGCCTGTGGTGTCCTGTAATTATTATTAATTTACAGGAGGAGCAGCTTGTGGTGTCCTGTTATTATACAGGGTGAGCAGCCTGCGGTGTCCTGTTATTATAATACATGGGGAGTAGCCTGTGGTGTATTATTATTATTATGATTATTATTATTATTATTATAATACAGGAGGAGCAACCTGTGGTGTCCTGTTAATAAAGACATGTTATTATTTTTATACTGGGGTGCAGCCTTTAGTGTAGTTGTTGTTGTTATTATTATTAATTTTATTATATGAAATTGTGGGGATTGAAGATATTGCTCAAATTCTAGGATATATTAAAGCAGAGACCATAATATCCCTGGCATGTGTAACAGATGATAATTGGAGCAGTATAAAGCAAATGTATATCACACTCCTGGGACTGTCACAGTGACATAATTTATATCTATAGTAATAATACAGGAACATGACTGGGGAGGTGAGGGTGACCTGGGAATGTCACAGTGACCTCACTAATATCTATAGTAATAATACAGGGACATGATTGGGGAGGTGAGGGGATCTGGGAGTGTTACAGTGACATCACTTATATCTATAGTAATAATACAGAGACATGACTGGGGAGGTGAGGGGTCTGGGAATGTAACAGTGACCTCACTAATATCTATAGTAATAATACAGGGACATGATTAGGGAGGTGAGGGGATCTGGGAGTGTCACAGTGACATCACTTATATCTATAGTAATAATACAGGGACATGATTGGGGAGGTGAGGGGATCTGGGAGTGTTACAGTGACATCACTTATATCTATAGTAATAATACAGAGACATGACTGGGGAGGTAAGGGGTCTGGGAATGTAACAGTGACCTCACTAATATCTATAATAATAATACAGGGACATGATTGGGGAGGTGAGGGGAACCTGGGAATGTCACAGTGACATCACTTATATCTATAGTAATTATACAGGGATGTGACTGGAGAGGTGAGGGGATCTGGGAGTGTCACAATGACCTCACTAATATCTATAGTAATAATACAAGGACATGATTGGGGAGGTGAGGGGGACCTGGGAGTGCCACAGTTACAAGAGAAAGAAAGTGGACTTCTTTGTGGGCGCACTCTTGTGAAGAAATAATGAGATATTCTCAAAGAATAAAACTTCACATTTTTATAACAAATGATTAAGAATTTATTCAATCTCCTGAGAATAAATAATGGGGCAGATGTATTAACCTGGAGATGGCATAAGAAGTGATAAACCAGTGAAAAATTCAAGGTGATACACGCACAAGCCAATCACCTCCTAACTGTTAATTTACATATTGGAACTGATTGGTTGGTGTGTTTATCACCTTCCATTTATCACTGGTTTATCACTTCCTTATGCCTTCTCCAGGTTAATACATCTGCCACATTGTTTCTTGCCGCCTTTCCCCTGCCTGCCATCTGCTGCCTTTCCCCTGCCTGTCTCCTGCCGCCTGTCTCCTGCAACCTTTCCCCTGCCTGTCTCCTGACGCCTTTCCCCTGCCTGTCTCCTGTGACCTTTTCCCTGCCTGTCTCCTGCCACCCCCACCCTGCTGCCCACCTCCCTGTCTCCTGCAGCCTTTCCCCTGCCTGTCTCCTGCAGCCTTTCCCCTGCCTGTCTCCTGCAGCCTTTCCCCTGCCTGTCTCCTGCCGCCTTACCCCTTCCTATCTCCTGCCGCCTTTCCCCTTCCTGTCCCCTGCCGCCTTTCCCCTGCCTGTCTCCTGCCGCCTTTCCCCTGCCTGTCTCCTGCCGCCTTTCCCCTGCCTGTCTCCGGCCGCCTTTCCCCTGCCTGTCTCCTGCCGCCTTTCCCCTGCCTGTCTCCTGCCACCCCCACCCTGCTGTCCACCTCCCTGTCACCTGCCACCTTTTACCTGCCTGTCTCCTGCAGCCTTTCCCCTGCCTGTCTCCTGCAGCCTTTCCCATGCCTATCTCCTGTGACCTTTTCCCTGCCTGTCTCCTGCCACCCCCACCCTGCTGCCCACCTCCCTGTCTCCGGCCACCTTTCACCTGCCTGTCTCCAGCCCCCTTTCCCCTACCTGTCTCCTTCCGCCTTTCCCCTTCCTGTCTCCTGCCACCTTTCCCTTGCCTGTCTCCTGCAACCTTTCCCTTGCCTGTCTCCTGCCGCCTGTCTCCTGCAACCTTTCCCCTGCCTGTCTCCTGACGCCTTTCCCCTGCCTGTCTCCTGTGACCTTTTCCCTGCCTGTCCCCTGCCACCCCCACCCTGCTGCCCACCTCCCTGTCTCCTGCAGCCTTTCCCCTGCCTGTCTCCTGCCGCCTTTCCCCTGCCTGTCTCCTGCCGCCTTTCCCCTGCCTGTCTCCGGCCACCTTTCCCTGCCTGTCTCCAGCCACCTTTCACCTGCCTGTCTCCAGCCCCCTTTTCCCTGCCTGTCTCCTGCCACCCCCACCCTGCTGCCCACCTCCCTGTCTCCTGGCGCCTTTCCCCTGCCTGTCTCCTGGCGCCTTTCCCCTGCCTGTCTCCTGCCGCCTTTCCCCTGCCTGTCTCCTACCGCCTTTCCCTGCCTGTCTCCTGCTGCCTTTCCCCTGCCTGTCTCCTGCCACCCCCACCCTGCTGTCCACCTCCCTGTCACCTGCCACCTTTCCCCTGCCTGTCTCCTGCAGCCTTTCCCCTGCCTGTCTCCTGCCGCCTTTCCCCTGCCTGTCTTCTGCCGCCTTTCCCCTGCTGTCTCCTGCCGCCTTTCCCCTGCCTGTCTCCTGACGCCTCTCCCCTTCCTGTCTCCTGTGACCTTTTCCCTGCCTGTCTCCTGCCACCCCCACCCTGCTGCCCACCTCCCTGTCTCCTGCAGCCTTTCCCCTGCCTGTCTCCTGCCGCCTTTCCCCTGCCTGTCTCCTGCGCCTTTCCCCTGCCGCCTTTCCCCTGCCTGTCTCCTGCCGCCTTTCCCCTGCCTGTCTCCTGCCGCCTTTCCCCTGCCTGTCTCCTGCCACCTTTCGCTGCCTGTCTCCGGCCCCCTTTCCCCTGCCTGTCTCCTTCCACCTTTCCCCTTCCTGTCTTCTTCCGCCTTTCCCCTTCCTGTCTCCTGCCGCCTTACCCCTTCCTGTCTCCTGCCGCCTTACCCCTGCCTGTCACCTGCCGCCTTTCCCCTGCCTGTCACCTGCCGCCTTTCCCCTGCCTGTCACCTGCCACCTTTCCCCTGCCTGTCTCCTGCCGCCTTTCCCCTGCCTGTCTCCTGCCGCCCCCACCCTGCTGCCCACCTGCCTGTCTCCTGCCGCCTTTCCCCTTCCTGTCTCCTGCCGCCTTTCCCCTGCCTGTCTCCTGCCGCCTTTCCCCTGCCTGTCTCCTGCCGCCTTTCCCTTGCTTGTCTCCTGCCGCCTTTCTCCTGTCGCCTTTCCCCTGCCTGTCTCCGGCCACCTTTCCCCTGCCTGTCTCCTGCAGCCTTTCCCCTGGCTGTCTCCTGCCACCCCCACCCTGCTGCCCACCTGCCTGTCTCCTGCCGCCTTTCCCCTGCCTGTCTCCTGCCGCCTTTCCCCTGCCTGTCTCCTGCCGCCTTTCCTCTGCCTGTCTCCTGCCGCCTTTCCCCTGCCTGTCTCCTGCCACCCCCACCCTGCTGCCCACCTGCCTGTCTCCGGCCACCTTTCCCCTGCCTGTCTCCGGCCACCTTTCCCCTGCCTGTCTCCTGCAGCCTTTCCCCTGCCTGACTCCTGCAGCCTTTCTCCTGCAGCCTTTCCCCTGCCTGTCTCCTGCCGCCTTTCCCCTGCCTGTCTCCTGCCACCTTTGCTACACTATCGGCTGGATGTGTGAAACCTGAGGTCACGGAGACTGTACGCCGCAGCTCCATGAATGAGTCCATGAAATTTCCCTCAGGAGACCCTGTCCCTTCACAACCAATTCTCACCCTTACACCACTTCATGGCTGCAAATCAGGACACATAGAGCACATGCTCCGTACGGCTCGTGCACATGAGCGGTGTACCGAACATCAGTTCATTGTGACTCCACCCACAATAGCACTACAATCTAGATCAGGCCCACTATGCAGTGCAGACTTATGGGGCTGGGTCAAAAGAACCTCGGAGACACTGACAAGGACTCTGTCAGTGGGGAAATAGGAGACTTAATCACCACTCTATTCCACATTTACTATTTTACATGTGCAATATGTTTTATGTGTTATATTTATTCCAGGAACTCCAGCTGTGAGGAACGGAGTCTTTATTACACATCACATGTTCTGTATTCTCTCTGATTCACCGAGGATGGACAAGGACAGGAGTCACAGGACTGAGAGGATAATAAATATCACCCTGGAGATCATCTACCTGCTGACTGGGGAGGTGAGTGGATCTGGGAGCGTCACAGTGACCTTATATCTATAGTAACAGTACAGGAACATGACTGGGGAGGTGAGGGGATCTGGGAGCGTCACAGTGACCTTATATCTATAGTAACAATACAGGAACATGACTGGGGAGGTGAGGGGGACCTGGGAGCATCACAGTGACCTAATATCTATAGTAATAATAAAGGGACATGACTGGGGAGGTAAGTGGATCTGGGAGTGTCACAGTGACCTCACTAATATCTACAGTAATATTACAGGGACATGACTGGGGAGGTGAGGGGATCTGGGAGTGTCACAGTGACCTTATATCTATAGTAATAATACAGGGACATAACTGGGGAGATGAGAGGATCTGGGAGCATCACAGTGACCTTATATCTATACTAATGAAACGGACATGACTGGGGAAGTGAGGGGATCTGGGAGCGTAACAGTGACCTTATATCTATAGTAATAATACAGGGACATGACTGGGGAGGTGAGAAGATCCGGGAGTGTCACAGTGACATCACTTATATCTATAGTAATAATACAGGGACATGACTGGGGAGGTGAGTGGATCTGGGAGCGTAACAGTGACCTTATATCTATACTAATAATACAGGGACATGACTGGAGAGGTGAGGTGAACTGGAAGCATCACTGTGGCATCACTTATATCTAAATTAATAATACAAGGACATGATTGGGGAGGTGGGGCGGATCTGGGAGTATCACAGTGATGTCACTTATATCTATGGTAATAATACAGGGACATGACTAATGAGGTGTGTGGCTCTTGGAGCTATACAGTGAAATTACTTTTATCTATAGTAATAATACAGGGACATGACTGGGGAGGTGAGGGGATCTGGGTTCGTCACTGTGACATTACTAATATCTATAGTCATAATACAGGGATAGGACTGGGGAGGTTAGGGAATCGGAGCGTAACAGTGAGGTCACATATCTATACTAATAATACAGCGATGTCAGTGGGGAGGTGAGGGGGTCTTAGAACATCGCAGTGACATCACTTATATCTATAGTAATAATATAGAGACATGACTGGGGTGGTGAGGGGATTTTGAAGTGTTACTGATAAGTAACTTATATCTATAGTAATAATACAGGGACTTGACTGCGGAGATGGGGGGATCTAGGAGCATCACAGTGAAATCACTTGTATCCATAGTAATAATATAGGGACATGACTGGGGAGGTGAGGGGATCTGGGCGCGTCACAGTGACATCACTTATATCTATAGAAATAATACAGGGACATGACTGGGGAGGAAAGGGGATCTGGGAGCGGCGCAGTGATGTCACATATCTATAGTAATAACACAGGGACATGACAGGGGAGGTGAGGTGATCTGGGAGTGTCTCAGTGACATCACATGTCTATAGTAATAAAGGGACATGACTGGGGAGGTATCGGGATCTGGGAGCGACACAGTGAAGTCACATATATCTATAGTAATAATACAGGGACATGACTGGGGAGTTGAAGGGATCTGGGAGCATCACTTTGATGTCACATATATCTATAGGAATAATACAGGGACATGACTGGGGAGGTGAGGGGATGTGGGAGTGTCACAGTGATGTCACTTTTGTCTATAGTAATAATACAGGGACATGACTGGGAAGGTGATGGGATCTGGGAGCGTCACAGTGAAATCACTTATATCTATAGTAATAATACAGGGACATGACTGGGGAGGGGAGGGGATCTGGGAGAGTCACAGTGACGTCACTTATATCTATATAAATAATACAGGGACGTGACTGGGGAATTGAAGGGGTCTGGGAGAGTCACAGTGACGTCACTTATATCTATAGAAATAATACATGGACATGACTGGGGAGTTTGGGGGATCTGGGACCGTCACAGAAAAATCACTTATATCTATAGTAATAATACAGGGACATGACTGAGGAGGTGAGGGGATCTGGGAGTGTCACAGTGACATCACATATCTATAGTAATAATACAGGGACATGACTGTGGAGATGAAGGAATCTGGGAGTGTCACAGTGACTTCACTTATTTCTGTAGAAATAATACAGGGACATGACTGGGGAGGTGAGGGCATCTGGGAGTGTGTATATTGATATTTGATGTCTCCACCATTACACAGGATTACACAATAGTGAAGAAGACATCCAAGAAGTATGAGACACCCAGCAGCCATCCCCCTGTATCAGGAGGACTGAGTAGAACCCAGAGCCTCATCACGGTGCCTCCACCTCACTCACTGACACATGAGAGACACAATGATCAGAAGATCCTGGAACTCACCAAGAAGATCATTCAGTTGCTGACTGGAGAGGTGACGGCTGGGAATGGGGCATTATACAGTAACACGGGGGACGTGTCTGGGTGATGACTGGAGAGGTGACTGCCGGGAATGGGGCATTATACAGTAACACTGGGGAACGTGTCTGGGTGATGACTGGAGAGGTGACCGCTAGGAATGGGACATTATACAGTAACACCAGGGGATGTGTCCAGGTGGTGACTAGAGAGGTGACTGCTGGGAATGGGACATTATATAGTAACACCAGGGGTTGTGTCTGGGTGATTACTGGAGAGGTGACTGCTGGGAATGGGACTTTATGCAGTAACACTAGGGGATGTGTCTGGGTGGTGACTGCTGGGAATGGGACATTATACAGTAACACCAGGGGATGTGTCTGGGTGATGACTGTATCACTGTGTGTGTCAGGTTCCTATGAGGTGTCAGGATGTCACTGTCTATGTCTCCATGCAGGAGAGGGAGTATATAGAGGAACACAGGGGTCTGTACAAGGACGTGATGATGGAGAATCACCGGCCCCTCACATCACTGGGTAAGAGGAGACTGTCATGTATTGTACAGGGGAGAGCAGGTATGGGGGCCCCTATATACACACATCACCTGATAATATACACTGTACTCAAGTCACTGTGTGTCTCCTACAGATGAGCCCAGTAACAGAGATACCCCAGAGAGATGTCCCCGTCCTCTGTATTCCCAGGATTGTACAGAGGAGAATCACAGGATCCCACAGGAGGATCAGGTAGGTTGGATTTAGGGTCTCACCCAAAGTGACAGTCACTATATAACGTGTAGAGCAGCTGTGTGTGTCATTATATTTGTATTGTTTAATCTATTACTGAAATCAACAATTATTACAGTCTTCTTTTATCGATGGTTTACATAGGGTGAAGCCCAATTAAATAATATTAAAGTCAAAGATATAGAAGGAGAAGAAGAGACGTATGTGTCTGATATAAAGGCAGAAGATATAGAGGGAGAAGAGACGTATGTGACTGATATGAAGGCAGAAGATACAGAGGGAGAAGAAGAGACGTATGTGACTGATATGAAGGCAGAAGATATAGAGGGAGAAGAAGAGACGTATGTGAGGGGTGATCAGCAGTGTAAGGAGGAGGAAATCCCTACAGATACCAGCACAGGTGAGTAATAAACACTTATTACAGAAAAGAGTCACATATTCTCCTTGCTCAGTCACTACAGCAATCTCTTACCCTACAACCTCCTCTGTCAGTACAAATTAGGGAACTGTATTTGCCCAGTAGTGGAGTCAGGAGCCATCAGCCCCTATTATACTCCTGCTCTCCATCTCACATCATGTCACTGTGTGTTACCAGCCCAGAGATCTGACCAGTCTCCTCCCCACACTCTCTGGTGTATCTCATACATCAGGAGCCATCACCTCTATTATACTCATGCTCTCCCCTCACCTCATGTCACTGTCTGTTACCAGCCCAGAGATCTGACCAGTCTCCTCCCCACACTCTCTGGTGTATCTCATACATCAGGAGCCATCAGCCCCTATTATACTCCTGCTCTCCTCCTCACATCATGTCACTGTGTGTTACCAGCCCAGAGATCTGACCAGTCTCCTCCCCACACTCTCTGGTGTATCTCATACATCAGGAGCCATCAGCCCCTATTATACTGCTCTCCTCCTCACATCATGTCACTGTGTGTTACCTGCCCAGATATCTGACCAGTCTCCTCCCCACACTCTCTGGTGTATCTCATACATCAGGAGCCATCAGCCCCTATTATACTCCTGCTCTCCCCTCACATCATGTCACTGTGTTACCAGCCCAGAGATCTGACCAGTCTCCTCCCCACACTTTCTGGTGTATCTCATACATCAGGAGCCATCACCTCTATTATACTCCTGCTCTCCCCTCACCTCATGTCACTGTCTGTTACCAGCCCAGAGATCTGACCAGTCTCCTCCCCACACTCTCTGGTGTATCTCATACATCATGAGCCATCAGCCCCTATTATACTCCTGCTCTCCCCCTCACATCATGTCACTGTGTGTTACCAGCCCAGAGATCTGACCAGTCTCCTCCCCACACACTCTGGTGTATCTCATACATAGCACAGGAAATAAAGATAAAAATATACGTTTTATACCCATAACAAGAGCAAATAAATCTGGCCCAAAAATAGATCCATGCCCAGTAACTTAGTCCCAGTTGGCACATGTTACAGTAGGAAACAGACTCTGAATGTCTCTGACAGTCTTACTCCTTTATCATATTACTTGGAGACGGAAGACAACTCCTCCGGGATTGGTTTAGGTAAAGTGTCATGAAGGACTGTCAACAGTAATGTCCACTTTCTCTAACATTCTAGGGGATACTGGGATGGTCTTAGTACTATGGGGTATAGATTGGGTCTTTTGGAGCCTGGCACTTTAAGAAATCCTTAGTGTATGCTGGCTCCTCCCCTCTATGCCCATCCTACCAGACTCTGTTTAGAAAAATGTGCCCAAGGAGCCGGGTGCATTCTCTGGAGCTCCAGAGAGTTTTCTTCAGAATGTATTTTAGTTTGATGTTTTCAGACAGGACGGGTTGGCACCAGTCTGCCTGCGTCGTGAGACTTAGGGGGGGACCGGTACCAACCTCTTGAAGGGTTAATGGTTAAGATCCCCACTGACAGGACATAGCTCCTGAATGGGGTTGTTTCACTCACCCACAGCGGTGTGCGCTCTTCCTCACAGCATGCCGCCACCCCTAATTGAGTGCTGAGTACTAAACCGGGGTCCCCGGTACAGATGGCGGTGTTAGGGCAGCGGGCACAGTGCTGCTGTCCCTCTATGAAAGCCCACACTGGCACTGACGCTGAAAAGGGGTTTTAACCCCATTTTCTTTGCAAAAATTACCCTGCCAGTATAAACTATTGTGGGAACACTGCATGCCATTAAGGAGGCGGGGCATTTCTGGAGAGCAGGACCAGTGGCTCAGTGCACTATTTCCTACCTCCTAGGGACCCTCAGAAGCACCTTGTTTGGTACAAGGGGGTTTGTTGTACGGTGGAGCGATATTCTGTATGTGTATATAATAATCTAGATCTCTTATCTAAGGTTCCTAGTTACTGCCCAGCAAAGCACTGCTTTGGCTGTAGAGGCAAGGTGTGCTGGTTTCTCTCTCTCTCTCATTCCTAGCAGGCTCTCTGGGTTACTGTGTTATGTAACCTGTTCCTGTGTGTGTATTATGCTGTACAGTATGTCAGGTAAGAAGGTCATATATGCCAGTCCTGCAGCACAAGGTTTTCCCCTTCCCCGGGGCATCTCTGTTGTGTGCACAGTGCAGCCCTCCTTCACAAGGAAGCAGCACTCAGGAGCCAGCGTGGCTGGACTCAATAAAAGGAATGATTACAGACATATCCCCTGTACTGGATACTGCCAGGCAGGAGAGGCAGGATTTTAAAAGAAGTCTATGGCTGATTTTATGATTAAGAATTCAGACCGAAGACCATCCTCTCAGCCCCCTATACTTATTTCCCAAAAAAGGTACATCACCCCAGGTTCTCCAGTCTGTCTGTGATGTGGAGATGCCAGATCTGGAAGAGGGGGAGGTGAATGTAAATATGGGGGACGCTAATGTCTCAGGGAGTGGAAGCTCTTATCTACTCTATTTGAGATGTCCTGAGTATCCCTGATAAGGAGACAGACACAGTATTATTATTATTATTATTACATTTTATTTATAAGGCGCCACAAGTGTTTTGCAGCGCCGTACACAGGACAGTACAGGGAGACAGAACTTATCATTACAGTAAATAAATAACAGAAATAGAGTACAGGTAACAAAGAGCAGCACACGTTCTCAGACATAATACAGCTTAGATGTAAGTAGCGAGGGAGTAATCATTGTACTACTAGGGGCTGGCGGCCATAGATAGAGAGGAGCCTTTACCAGTAGGAGAAAAAGCAGGTAAAGATGGTCGCTGAGTGAAATGTGTCGAGAAGAGGGCTTAGACAACAAGAGGAAATGGGGCCCTGCTCTGAAGAGCTAACAATCTATTGGGGAGGGGCGACAGACAGATGACATGAGGTGCAAGCAAGCGGGAGGAAGCCTGATGGCAGTATGCAAGCAAAGCAGAGATGTTCAAGGCATGGGGCAGGGGGATGGAGGAGCAGCCTAAGGACTAGGTTATGCATCGGAGCGGTACGCTTTGATGAATAGGTGGGTTTTCAGTGACCGTTTGAAGCTTTGCAAGGTCGGGGAGAGTCTAATGGAGCGGGTGAGCACGTTCCACTGAAGGGGTGCAGCACGGGCAAAATCTTGAACTCGTGCATGGGAAGCAGTGACCAAGACAGAGGAGAGGCGACGGTCATTGGCCGACCGTAGTGGGCGGGAGGGAGTATGAGAGGAGGTTGGAGATGTAGGGAGCAGTGGAGTTAGAGATGGCCTTGTATGTGAGGGTGAGGAGTGTGAAGAGGTTCTGTAGGGGAATGGGAGGCAGTGTAGATTTTGTTGAAGGGGAGTGGCAGATGTGGAGCAGCAGGAGAAGAAGATGAGCCTAGCTGCGGAGTTGAGGACAGATTGGAGGGGAGCGAGATGGGAGCAAGCGAGGCCAGTGAGGAGAACATTGCAGTAGTCGAGTCATGAGATGACCAGTGAGTGGATGATAAGTTTAGTTTCACTCTGGGAGAGAAATGGCCTGATGCGAGCAATGTTGCATAGCTGGAACCGACAGGATTGCGCCAGAGCTTGGATGTGGGGTGCAAAGGAGAGGGAGGAGTCAAGAGTGACACCCAGGCAGCGGAGCTAGGGAACGGGGGATATGATTGTGTTGTCAACAGTGATAGAGATATTTGTAGTGGGTGTTGCTCTGGCTGGGGGAAAGATAATGAGTTCAGTTTTGTCCATGTTGAGCTTCGGAGAGCGCTCGGACATCCAGGAGGAGATTGCAGAGAGGCAGCTGGAGACCTGATAGAGGACAGAGGGGGACAGATCAGGAGATGAGAGGTAGAGTTGTGTGTCATCAGCATAGAGGTGGTATTGAAGGCCAAATGAGTTAATGAGCGCACCCAGGGAAGAGGTGTACAGGGTGAACAGAAGGGGGCCTAGGACAGAACCCTGAGGGACACCAACAGGAAGGATGGAAGGATGTGAGGTTGTTCCAGAGGCAGACACAGAGAAGGAGCGGTTAGTGAGGTAAGAGGTAAACTAGTCAAGGACGGTGCTAGAGAGGCCAATGTTTTGGAGTGTGCGGAGGAGATGATGATCCACAGTGTCAAAGGCAGCAGAGAGCTCCAGAAGGATAAGCAGAGAGAAGTGGCCCCTGGATTTGGCCGAAAGCATGTCAATGATGACTTTCACCAGGACAGTCTCGTGGAGTGGCGAAAGCCAGATTGTAGTGGATCAAGGATGGAGTTGTCAGAGAGGTAGCTTGTGAGATGGCTGTAGACCAGTCGTTCAAGTTGTTTGGAGGTAAATGGGAGAAGAGAGATGGGGCGGTAGCTAGTGAGTGATGAAGGGTCGAGGTTGGTTTTTTTGAAAATAGGGGACACCAGAGCATGTTTCAATGGTGTGGGAAAGATGCCGGTAAAGAGCGATAGGTTAAAGAGGTGAGTAAGGTGGGAGCAGGCAGTGGGGGGGGGGGGAGCAGAGATGACGGGAAGGGAGTGGGTACAAGGGGCAGGTTGAGTGGGGGGAGGATAAGTTGAGGGAGTTGACTTCCTTGTCTGAGGTGGGACAGAAGCAGGACAGGGTGGAATAGATGGAGGGGAGGGATGATGGGGGCAGGGGGGCAGCAGAGGAGTGACGGGAGGAGATGTCATTTTGGATAGCCACAATTTTGGAGATGAAGAAGGAGGTAAAGTCAGTGGCAGTGAGGGAGGTGGGGAGGAGGAGGGGGGTGAAGGAGAGTGTTGATAGTTTCAAAGAGTCGGCGTGGACTGGAGGACTAAGAAGAGATGAGTGTTTGGAAAAAGGATTGCTTGGCGAGAGAGAGCAGAGCTGTAGGAGGAGAGAATAAACTTGAAATGCAGGAAGTCCGCCAGAGAGTGAGATCTCCTCCAGGAGCGCTCTGCGGAGCGTGAACATTTTTGTAGGAATCGTGTTAGTTTGGTGTGCCAGGGTTGGGGTTTGGAGCGGCGGAGGGGACAGAGGAGAGGGGGGGGCCACAGAGTCGAGAGCAGCGGTAAGAGAAGAGTTATAGAAGGAGGCTGCCTGATTGGGACAAGTCATAGTGGAAAGAGAAGAGAGGAAGGTCTCGAGGGAGGACAGGATAGCGGGGTTGAAAGACCCGAGATTGTGTCTGGTGATGGTGGGTCTGGGCGTGGAGAGGAGAGGAGAAGATGAGAGGGTGAAAGAAAGTAGATGGTGGTCAGAGAGAGGGAAGGAAGAGTTTGAGAAATAGGAGGGATCACATCGGTGGGTGAAGACAAGGTCGAGGGAGTAGCCGATATTGTGAGTAGGGGTGGAGTACCATTGAGAAAGTCCAAAGGTGGTGGAAAGGGCAAGAAGATTAGTACAAGCTGCATTAGTGATGTCGATATGAATGTTAAAGTCACCAAGGATGATAGAGGGGAGGTCGGAGGAGAGAAAGTGGGGAAGACAGGCAGCAAAGTTGTCAAGGAAAGGGGAACAGCGGACAGGGGGTGGTAGATCACTGCCACATGGAGGTGAATGGGGTAGAAGAGGCGGATAGTGTGGACCTCAAAGGTGGAGAAGGTGAGGGAGGGCTCAGGTGGGATGACACGAAAGTTGCAGTTTGGGGAGCAAAGGATGCCCACGCCTCCACCCTGGCGGCCATCAGGTCTGACCGTGTGGATGAAGGAGAGGCCTCCGTAGGAGAGGGCAGCAGGGGAGGTGGTGTCAGAGGAGGAGAGCCAGGATTCAGTGATGGCGAGAAGGTTAAAAGAGTGGGAGATGAAGAGGTTGTGGATAGTTGGCAGCTTGTTGCAGATTGATATAGCATTTCAGAGTGCACAGGAGAAGGGAAGGGAGGGGACAGGGGAGATGGGGATCAGGCTGGCTGGGTTCTCAATGCGTGTGGGCGGTCTGGAAATTGGGGGGTGACCTAGCAGTGAGGATTGGTATGGGATAGGATCGCGGAGCCATAATTCCAGTACAGTAGTGTTGTTCAGAGGAATAATATAGAACAAAGTGGGTGTAATATAGAATGGACAATGAGAAGGGTGTTGTAGTAAAAGCAGAGACATTGAAAAAGTTTTTTTTGGTAAATGGAAGAATCGGAAAGGCTGAGATTGTTACACAGTGGTTGTAGAGAGTATAAATGAGGAGCAGAAAGCAACGTGTGAGAGCAGTATGGCTGTTACTTAATCAGACAGGGAGGTCAGTGTCCAGGCTGTGCGGGCTGCAGGCGTTGGTGGTACTGGATTAGGTTACTCTCTGTAGGATGTTAATTGCAGGTGGGGAAGATAGTCTGCTGTCCTTCTGTTCCTCTCCTGTTTATCTCCGAGTATCTCCAAAGGTCATATCTTCATCCTTAACACTAACACACTATGCAGCTAGGATACTTTGTAGCCAAATATGTACTGATTAAATATAAATGCACACATTGATATAGGCTTGATTGCCAACAGCACCCACCCTCTGAAACCCCACCCACCATGGATGGAGATCGTGTCTGCTGAGGAAGACCACTCCTGTTGATGTAGGACACCGCTGTGACATTGTCCGACTGAACTTGAATGGCTCGATCTTGCAGAAGATGTGCCGCCTGTAGAAGTCCGTTGTATATGGCCCTTAGTTCCAGAATGTTTATTGGAAGGACAGATTCCCGGCTTGACCACTTTCCTTGGAAGTTTTCCCCCTGGGTTACTGCTCCCCAACCCCGAGGCTTGCATCCGTGGTTAGGAGAATCCAATTCTGAATCCTGAACCTGCGGCCCTCGAGCAGATGAGAAGTTTGCAGCCACCACAGGAGTGAAATTCTGGCTTTCGGCGACAGGCGTATCTGCTGGTGCATGTGAAGATGCGATCCCGACCACTTGTCCAGGAGATCCAGCTGGAAGAACAGTGCATGGAATCTTCCGTATTGTAGAGCCTCGTAGGAGGCTACCATCTTCCCCAAAAGGCGAATGCACTGATGAACCGATACCCAGGGAGGTTTTAAGACATCCCTGACAATTGATTGGATCACCAACGCTTTCTCCACCGGTAGAAACACCCTCTGCACTTCTGTGTTGAGTATCATCCCCAGGAAGGGCAGTCTCCTTGTCAGTTCCAAATGTGACTTTGGAAGGTTCAGGATCCACCCATGAACCCACATTAGTTGAGGTGAGAGCGTAATACTCTGCAACAGCTTCTCCTTGGAAGATGCCTCTATCAGCAGATCATCCAGATATGGAATTATGTTCACTCCCTGTTTGCGTAGGAGGAGCATCATCTCCGCCATGACCTTGGTGAACACCCTCGGTGCTGTGGAGAGGCCATGAAGGAGCTGGCCTCATCAGCTCCGTCTGGTCACTAAAGAAATAATCCTTCAAGTATCAAGTCACCTCTTTGAAGCAGGGGCCAACGCGTTGGGAGAACACTTAAATGAAACAACCACACAGGATATGTCTCACAAGTATTCTGAATTTATTTTGGTCTGTTAGCATTTTTATACACACATTTCACATTCAGCCATAGTTGGCCAGCCCACATCTCTTCCCCAAAAGGAGGGGTTACAGTCTAAACATTGGTTCAGCGTAAGCTACGTCCCTTCCATTTTGTAACATTCAATACATAATTTCCCGTAAATGTATAGCTTAATAACGTCATACATTCCTAGCTCCACTACGCCCTGCCAACATCCTTTCACATCCGCCTATCTATTGTTCTCAATTTCCTCTGAGAACTACATTTAGATGCATTTCTGTTTCTCATGAGAGAACAGGACGCTAGCTATTTCCCTTTCAAACAATGGTGTGCGTGACTAACTTATAGTTCCAATATTCTATATATCAGTCTGAAATATGTCCAAACCTTGCCTAAACACAGCTTTTCATATATAAAGCATTTGATTATTATAACCCAATATAATGGCTAATTATCAACTCTACCATTTTCCCTCCTTTTTTATAATAAACAAATATTTCAACCTTATCTGGCATTTTCCTAACAAGTCTATGCAATAACAGTCTTCTCTAATGATACAATGGCTACCCATCTCCTATAGTTAGGAAGCTACACCCTATCTGCAACAGGGTTGATGTCTTTCTCTTGGTCTTGGTTGGTAGACCGTTGACTCATATCCATTAGGGAAGACTGTTGTTGGACTTTTTTTGCCAGACTCTTCTGCAATGTCTTATATCTGGAAGATTCAAAGGCTTTCCTTATTCGTTTCTGACAGACTGAAAAACAACAAAGCAGTATCTTAAAACACAAATATAATATAATTGCAATTCCAATAGCTTTTAGAAGGAACATTAGTATTCCTACAATCCATCCTTTAATTCCACTAAACCATGAAACTGGATTTAGCCATGATAACCAACCCCATTCACCCTCTAGAGTGTCAGGGCTGTTATGTTTATTGGCATATGTCAGTTTTGCATCTTCTATCTCTTGTACATGTTTTTCCACTATTTCTTGAGCATTGTCTGTTTCATTGGTAATAAAAGTACAACACAACTTTCCTGTCTGTGTATACAAGGTCATACAATAGCCTCCTGTCTGTGCTGTTAAGTAATCGATCAGAAACCTGTGTTGTAACTGTATCATGGGCCTCTTTTATATACTTGGCAATACGCGTATCAGGATCTGTAATGTCTTTGGTCAAATAAGCACAGCAGTGAACTCAAAGTGCTATTTCTGGAAATCAACAATATCCTCCATTTGTGGTATTAGAGAATGTAGAACAATGTGGTAGTATAATAGTTCATGTCCAATGTCCTGGAATCATCATAAATATCCACTGTCCTGGAATATCCTATCATAAAGTTCAATCATGTTATCAATAACTTTTAAATGAAGTAAAATGTCAACTCCCAGTTGATTAATCATACGACTTCATTAGCCATAGGAGAACTTATTATCCACCTTTACCAATTCGAGGTTTTATTGATGCTCTGGTGGCAGGAACATGTTCCTGATTACTGAGTCAATTACTCTATTTAGGAATAGTTCATCCTGCAAGAAAACTTTTCTTAAGTTATTATGTGTTTTTGTATAAAATTGCTAAATTAATCTTCTTAAATAACAAACATCTTCAGAATTAATTGGTAACCAATTGTATATCATATCCTAAGGACATAGTGACAACTAACATTCTCCATTATGTATGATATCTCTTTTAACCTTTAAATCTACTCCTGGTAAAATACATTTACTAAATCATAAACTTTAATGAACATCCTATGTGACCATTACTTTTTATATACCTAGCTCATTATATCTAGCACATCTAGAAACATTAGGTTTGTGTATTGTTAAATCAACCTTTTCTATCTACATAAGTTCATTTTTCCTGTATTATTGACCTATTTTATTTCCATTAACTGAAATACACCCGATATGTGTAGCTGATATTATCACTAGTGGTTCTTTCTTGAGATACTGTTGTATCTTATACACATGTAGCTGTTTCACTATTATCACAACTCTATAAAGTTTTGGTAATCACTTCAAATGTAACTTACATAGAGAACTTTGGTCTGTTACTATACAATGCTGATGTCTTTGTATACATATCTAACAATTATAATAATAATTAGCAATACAATTTATATAGCAGCAGTACCCAAAATCTTTCCAACAATTAATGGTATTGCTGGACTGGATACTCCTTGGAATAATATAAATTATTAAATTATCCATGCATTAATCTATACATCTATCTTCAAGTGTAGTATAATACTCACAACCACAATAATGGATGAGTACTTATACCTACACCACACGTCTGCTCGCTCTCTCTTCAAATAAAAAGAAAACAAGTCCTAATGCTGTTATAGATAACATTGCTCCTGTATACTTTCAGAAATGTTAAAAGTTCTGTAGGATATTAGCTTATAAGCACATAGTCTATTATCAATGATCATAATCATCTCCATCTTGATTGATGGGTTCATTCAAATACAACTCTGTGGTAGTAACAGTAGTAACAGTCTCTGTATCTCCATACACTTGTTTTATTTATTTTAGTCTTAGGTTCCTTTAAGCTCTGGTCTCTGACCTTCTCATTTCATTGCAAGCTCATGGATCTAGATGTCCTTCTTCTGCAGCCTTTGCAACGGCTGTATCAGCAGTCAGCGGTACTTGCCAAGGACCATCCTATGCGATCTGTAATGGAACCAAAACATAAGCAACTTCTCACCATAACTCTCAGTGATTTGTCCTGTGCCGGACTGTGTGTTTTAGTGTTGGTTAAATATCTTTCCAAGGTTCTTGCAGCTTTTGATATTCTTGTAACTGTTTAAATAATTTGTGTGACACATTTGAATCATCAAATCATTTTGTAGTTTTGAATCAGTCTCTGGATAATATATCTTTGCTGGATACCAAAAAACAAACAAACAAACAAAAAAAAACCAACAACAACAAAATAGATTTATATAGAAGAGAGGCTGAGCAGAGGCTTGGGTGTAATTCTACCACTATTGAACCAATGATTGGACCATGCCATGATTCAAATTCTGCCTTTCCTGTCTCTTTTGTAGATTAATAATGCTTAACTCTTTAAACCTTCCCTGTCAAATTATGACCCTTTTTTTTATTTATTTTTTATTCTCAACATTACACATATTAATTGAAAAATATTTTCCACACTCCTATAAACTCTTTCTATCAGTAAAGAAACTTTACTGTCTTTGAAACAATAGATCACACATCTGGCCTTATTATTCATTTCTCAAATAACCCCTTAACACCTGTTACACATACTATAGTTCCTTTTTAGCATTAAACTATGTTGTATTAAAACAATGTTGTTTTTAATCAACCCAAACATCTGCGGTAAACATGCTATAGCTTTCTTTATCACCATCACGATCCCTCTCATTATCACATAATTTGTTATTTTGGTCCCATGCCAAAGCACAATGTATACTTCTCCATTAAACTTCATCCTACCATAGAAAGCTTGTGAATCTATTTCATGCTAGTTACCCTTAGATTTGCATAACTCATGACATTTCCCCTTAATAAAAGTTGGCAGCAACACTTTATTATTACTACTAATTCACTAATTAACACACTAATTTCAGTTAACACACTGTAATTCACCATCCCATTATTCCCTATGGATGCTAGAGAAATTATGCAATGTAATAATTGTAATTGTCTTACTCATCCACATTATATTCCGTATACTCCCCACTTTTGGGGGTGAGGAAGACAAGTATGCAGCTGTATCAAAGTTGTATACTGTCAGAGGTAAGATGTACACATCATACAAAATCTACTGCTTAACCACAGTTCTAAATGTATATATATATATTTTTTTTTCTTCTTGATTTATACATAAGTTGATGGTTTGGCTCTGACTGTGTATCCATAATGTCCTATTCCTGATAAAGTGTAATATTTGTATTACCTTCTATACTTTCTTTGGATATGAACTTGAATGCATGCACATATCATTTACCAAAAAAAATTACTGTATTCAGAGATTTATCATCTGGTCATACATGTGTATCTCTTAATAAATGTATACCAAGGCTCAACCCTCTGAGGGTTTTAACTGTCTTTGGCCTACTGCCAAATATGACCTAGGTAGTTAACTATGTCAGCACACCGTCGAATTTTGTCTTGCGACACCTTGTGTCCTGTTCTGCAAGAAAACACAACTGTTTAGTATCTGACACCAACACTTCAAATAATTTATAGCACAAAGGTATATCATCCACATACTGGTTACACCATCTCTAAGGACCAGCGTACCTTCTGGGTTCTCTACAAAACTTAAAGCATTTAAATAACGTTTTTCAGGTGCACTTTGTTCTGCATGCATTGGTATTAGTGAGGGATATAAGGCTCCTGTAACAGCAGGTGTCTTTTGTTCTGCTTGTACTGGCACTACTGAGGGAGCTGACCCCCCTGCTACACCTTCAGTGGGTATACCACTGTTAATGGTATTATGTATTATTGGAGCATAGGGTGGTGGCATTACATCAGACAAATCATCTTCCCTTCTCATTGTTTTTTCATCTTCAATTTCCTGTGAAACAGTTTGCCATATATTTACAGTGTCCAGATAACCCTTTCTCTGTAACCAGTGACCGTCTGTGACTTGAAATCTTTTCCAAGCCTGTGGATCCAATATTCCGTCTTTTGGGAAATTGGCCCTTTTAAGAATGGCATCAATGTGTTTGATGCTTTTCCTCCCTTCTTTCATCACAACAATCTCTATAGGTGAATGCGTTTCCATTCTACTCCCTGTCCCTCCCATTGGGGTAATTAAGCCCTTTGGGTGTGGCCGTATCCACTTGCGGCGACGAGGGATATGTCTAGTTGTGTGAGAAGTTAACTATGTATCACTGGCTTAGGTTTTGTCTGGACAAACACTTTTATCTCCTTTTTCCTGTTTCTTCTGAAGATTAATTTAACTTGTCTGACTGTAATATATCACATTTACAATACATGCAATCTAAACACCATATTCAGTCTTCTAACATTACTGAAAACTTGTTGGACACACTGCTGGTATTTTTTTTTAAATGATCAGTGGGTTAATCAGCTAAGCATAAAGGATATGGTTCATTTATATGCACTGATAACATTTGAGCATTTAAATGACATTCCACAATAATCACAATTCTGTAAAAAACACCTTTCTCATGCTGAGATGCTTATCTATATTGCAAAAAATTCACTGGTTAGTTTTGCATAAAGTTTTCAACCAAGGTATTCCTTTGTACCCTAACACAGCACTGGTTGCTCTGCGATCGCATGCGCTAATAAAGCATTTGACAAACAAATTTGAAACAAACTTTCAACCACAATATACTTATACAACATATAACACTGAGTTGATCAATTGTAAAGGCCAGGTTTGGTTTTTTGTTTTCTCATAAGTCACCCAGGGGCTACCATTGACAGAGGACAGGACAAGCCTTTGATAGCAAATGCCAAGGGTCGTCTTTGATGATCTTATGGACTAACCACCTTTATACACTTTACACACTTTTTTTTTTATTTATTTATTTTTTTTATACTTAAAACAGACAGTTTAACAGACAGATGCGTGACACAGACAAGACAGTAAGCTGTTCATTGAGGCGGCAACCGTTGGTCGGCGATACCCCAAATTCCAGCTAAAACAAACAGTTCCCGTAAAGGCCGAACCAACATTCATACACATATACAACACATAAACATATAAACAACAACAAGCAATACGCCTTATCTGCTTTTAAGCTGCAACAAGCAATACGCCTTATCTGCTTTAAGCTGCAACAAGCAATACACCTTATCTGCTTTAAGCTGCAACAAGCAATACAATATAATTCAGTTAGTCTAGGGGATGTGTGACAAGATAATCGGGTTCTATGATGACGGTCAAAAAGGACATAAATGATTTTTCTCTATAATGTACTTAGAACGACACTCAGAGAATCTGATTTTGAGTAACAATTATTACTCACCCCGGGTATTATCAGAGTCTGAGAGCCGGTCAATTCCAAAACAGAAATTATTCATTAGATGTCTCTTCTTGAATCAGTCATTCCGGCAACGATGCCCCCATGTAATGAAGGAGCTGGCCTCATCAGCTCCGTCTGGTCACTAAAGAAATAATCCTTCAAGTATCAAGTCACCTCTTTGAAGCAGGGGCCAACGCGTTGGGAGAACACTTAAATGAAACAACCACACAGGATATGTCTCACAAGTATTCTGAATTTATTTTGGTCTGTTAGCATTTTTATACACACATTTCACATTCAGCCATAGCTGGCCAGCCCACATCTCTTCCCCAAAAGGAGGGGTTACAGTCTAAACATTGGTTCAGCGTAAGCTACATCCCTTCCATTTTGTAACATTCAATACATAATTTCCCGTAAATGTATAGCTTAATAACGTCATACATTCCTAGCTCCACTACGCCCTGCCAACATCCTTTCACATCCGCCTATCTATTCTCAATTTCCTCTGAGAACTACATTTAGATGCATTTCTGTTTCTCATGAGAGAACAGGACGCTAGCTACTTCCCTTTCAAACAATGGTGTGCGTGACTAACTTATAGTTCCAATATTCTATATATCAGTCTGAAATATGTCCAAACCTTGCCTAAACACAGCTTTTCATGTATAAAGAATTTGATTATTATAACCCAATATAATGGCTAATTATCAACTCTATCAGCCAAATGGCTACGTCTGGAACTGATAGTGACAGTCCTGTAGTGCAAACCGTAGATAGGCCTGGTGAGGTGGCCAGATCGGAATGTGAAGGTACGCATCCTTGATATCCAGGGATACTAGGAATTCCCCCTCCTCCAGACTTGAGATCACCGCTCTCAGAGACTCCATTTTGAATTGGAAAACCCTTAAGTAGGGGTTCAACAACTTCAGGTTCAATATAGGCCTTACCGAACTGTCCGGTTTTGGTACCACAAACAGGTTTGAGTAATAACCCTTGGTTTTTGGGTGAGGTGGAACTGGAACTATAACATTTGTTCGTACCAATTTTTGAATGGCTTCCTGTAGGATATCACTTTCTGTCAAAGAAGCTGGTAAGCCTGATTTAAAGAATCTGTGAGTTGGGAGTTGCTGAAACTCCAGTCTGTACCCCTGGGTAACAATATCCGTCACCCAGGGGGTCTAGGCATGATGACGCCCAGACGTGACTGAAATCTCTTAGTCTCGCTCCCACCTGCCTGATCTCCAGGCCGGGAGGTCCACCGTCATGCTGAAGATTTGAAGGAAGCAAAACCTGGTTTCTGTTCCTGGGAACCTGTTGGTGCAGTTTTTTGGATCTTCCCCGATCTCCTCTAAAAAAGGTTGGAGGGGGTTTGGATAAGATTTCCTAGCCGGTGGTGCTGCAGAGGGAAGAAATGTCTGCTTACCCACAGTCACCGTGGATATCCACACATCCAATGCGTCCCCAAATAGTGCCTGACCTGTGAATGGCAGGTTCTCTACACTTTTCTTGGATTCTGCATCTGCAGTCCATTGGCGTAGCCAGAGTCCTCTGCGTGCCGAGACAGCCATGGAAGTAGCAGGCCAATGTCCTTCATGGCCTCCACCATGAAACCTGCAGAATCCTGTATGTGACTTAAAAACAATTCAATGTTACTCCTATCCATAGTATCTCAGTCCTCTAGTAAGGTGCCTGGCCACTTTACTATGGCTTTAGAAATCCATGCACAAGCAATAGTGGGCCTTAAAGCCACACCTGTAGCAGTGTATAGTGATTTGAGCGTAGTCTCAATCTTGCGGTCAGCCGGCGTTGAACCAGGGACAGGTAAAACCACCTTTTTAGACAGCCAGGTAAAACCACCTTTTTAGACAGCCTAGATACAGAAGCGTCTACTATAGGTGGGTTTTCCCACTTCTTCCTGGATTTTTTAAACCAGGCAGTTTTACTCCTTAGAAGCAGGGAAGGTAAGCGAGGTATTCTTATTTACTGTAAAATAAGTTTCCTCTACTTGTTTCCGGAACTTTCTCAGAAATATGCAAAACATCCCTAATGGCTTCAGTCATTAGTTGCACCCCTTTAGCAAGGGATGCATTCCCCCCTTCATATCCCCATCACCGTCCCCTGTATCAGAGTCGGTATCA
The DNA here is from genome assembly GCF_028390025.1 of Pseudophryne corroboree. Lineage (NCBI taxonomy): Eukaryota > Metazoa > Chordata > Amphibia > Anura > Myobatrachidae > Pseudophryne > Pseudophryne corroboree. Next base: position 120,159 of record NW_026967526.1, on the reverse strand, counting down.
GTGTCAGCTTGCATTATCTGGGCAGGTGTACGTTTTTTGGGTATGTAGGTGAGGTTTTAGATGAAGTAGTGGGAGCTGAATACTTCAAACCCACTACAGATTGTCTCCAAACCTGCGTCTCTTTCTCAGTATGTGACATCCTTGTTGAAATCTGGGATATCATTCCCCTTAAAGAATCCACCCATGGTGGTTTGGATTCAGAAGGCTGAGACAGCACATTGCAGTCCTGAGTACATGGAATAGACTCCACAGGAGAAGATACACACTCTGCAGCACAGGACGCTCCCTGTCAGTGTCCTATTTCCTATGATCTGCAGGGAGAAAATGGCGCTGGTGAGTGCTGGATCCGCTCTGAGAGGAAGCACCGCCCATTGTAATGGCGCGCGGCTTCCCGCACTAATTGTTTATACTGGCCTGAGGATTTTAGTGCTAACAGGGGGATTAGCCCCTGTTAGCTGTGTGACCAGTGTAGGGTTTATCCGTGCTAGCTCAGGACGCTCCTCAAAGCGCCTACACTGTGTGTTGCTGAGCCTTCCTGGAGCGCAGCCTCTCAGAGCTGCGCTTCCACCCTTGTGCCGCCATTTCCTCCGGTGACCCGCTAACCGGGATGCTGGCGCTGTACTCACCACTCTTCTTTCTTCTGGCTCTGTTAGGGGGTGGCGGCCGTGCTGCGGGAGTGAGCAGTCGCCTCATGGGCTTGTGATCAGCACCCTCAGGAGCTCAGTGTCCTGTCAGTTGAGTAGAGAACCAGTAACTCTTCAGGAAGTTGGTTCCTTCCCCCCTCCCCCTAAGTCCCACGAAGCAGGGAGGCTGTTGCCAGCAGCCTTCCTGTAACCTAACTATCTCTAGAAAATAAAAAGCTAAGAAAACTATTAGGAGCTCCCCTAGCTGTGACCGGCTCCGGGCACATTTTCTAAACTAAGTCTGGTAGGAGGGGCATAGAGGGAGGGGCCAGCTCACACTATTAAACTCTTAAAGTGCCAATGGCTCCCAAAGGACCCAGCAGATGATGATTACAGGGTATCATATGGTGTATTGCATGTATTGCATGTAAAGTACCTTGTTCCACCTACTCTGCTGTAGCAATATACCTTATATAAGGGTGAGTAACACATGTACAGGCTTACCAGCGTATGAGCACACACATAAAGGAATGCTACCTTACCAATGCTTCCAGGAGTAATGTTAGGAGACATTTCTCTGATCCATCAGCTCATATAACATATTATTATTCATCTAGAATCTCCAATTCATACGATATGTTCCCCATCCATTGTTTTACATTGGTGCTAACATAGGACTTGGCGAGTGACTACATCTCCATATATACTTCATGGTTAGTTACCAGTACAAGAGAGAGATATATCTAAGTCTTATTATAATATTACATTTGTTATTGTGAGTGTTCTCAGGAGGGTGGACACAATGATCGTCTGAGACACAATATTATAAAGCCTTCATTAAAAGTTATGTTTTATTATACACACACATTTACAATTAAGTGTCCGAGAGAGTCGTCTTCTCCTATTGTTTACAAGATTAATATTGTTACAGAAAATGTCACATTTCCATAATGTATTTTATTTCCAGCAGATGGACACACAAGCAGGAATATCTCAGAAGGACATCTAATGTTATCCCCGGATTGTGACATAAAAGATAATGACAGTAGACAGGATTCTCCAGGAGATAACCCCATTACCCCTATTATACATCCAGCTCTATCAGCTGATCCCTCTGATCCTGGGAAATGTTCTCCTGATCACTCTGATATTGGTGCATCTGTTACAGCTCCGACAGTAGATACAGTGTTTCCCTGTTCTATAGATGCCAAATGTTTTACAAAGAACACGAAGCCTAATAACCCACACACAGGTAAGGTAGGTGAAAGGCCAATAATATGTTCTGAGTGTGGGAAATGTTTTACATACAAATCACAACTTGTTATACATCAGAGAAGTCACACAGGTGAGAAGCTGTTTTCTTGCTCTGTGTGTGGGAAATGTTGTGTAAGTAAATCACATCTTGTTATACATCACAGAAGTCACACAGGTGAGAAGCCATTTCCATGTTCTGAGTGTGGGAAATGTTTTGTAAGTACATCACAACTTGTTACACATCTGCGCAGTCACACAGGTGAGAAGCCTTTTCCATGTTCTGAGTGTGGGAAATGTTTTGCACACAAATCACATCTTGTTAGACATCAGAGAAGTCACACAGGTGAGAAGCTGTTTTCTTGCTCTGTGTGTGGGAAATGTTGTGTAAGTAAATCACATCTTGTTATACATCACAGAAGTCACACAGGTGAGAAGCCTTTTCCATGTTCTGAGTGTGGGAAATGTTTTGCACACAAATCAGATCTTGTTATACATCAGAGAAGTCACACAGGTGAGAAGCTGTTTTCTTGCTCTGTGTGTGGGAAATGTTGTGTAAGTAAATCACATCTTGTTATACATCACAGAAGTCACACAGGTGAGAAGCCATTTCCATGTTCTGAGTGTGGGAAATGTTTTGTAAGTAAATCACAACTTGTTACACATCTGCGCAGTCACACAGGTGAGAAGCCTTTTCCATGTTCTGAGTGTGGGAAATGTTTTGCACACAAATCACATCTTGTTAGACATCAGAGAAGTCACACAGGTGAGAAGCTGTTTTCTTGCTCTGTGTGTGGGAAATGTTGTGTAAGTAAATCACATCTTGTTATACATCACAGAAGTCACACAGGTGAGAAGCCATTTCCATGTTCTGAGTGTGGGAAATGTTTTGTAAGTAAATCACAACTTGTTACACATCTGCGCAGTCACACAGGTGAGAAGCCTTTTCCATGTTCTGAGTGTGGGAAATGTTTTGCACACAAATCAGATCTTGTTATACATCAGAGAAGTCACACAGGTGAGAAGCTGTTTTCTTGCTCTGTGTGTGGGAAATGTTGTGTAAGTAAATCACATCTTGTTATACATCACAGAAGTCACACAGGTGAGAAGCCATTTCCATGTTCTGAGTGTGGGAAATGTTTTGCACAGAAATCACATCTTGTTAGACATCAGAGAAGTCACACAGGTGAGAAGCTGTTTTCTTGCTCTGTGGGGTACATTTACTAAGGTGGGAGATTTTTAGAACTGGTGATGTTGCCCATGGCAACCTATCAGATTCTACTTACCATTTATCTAGCTGCTTCTAGCAGATAATAGCTATAATCTGATTCGTTGCTATGGGCAACATCACCCGTTCTAAAAATCTCCCACCTTAGTAAATTTACCCGTGTGTGGGAAATGTTGTGTAAGTAAATCACATCTTGTTATACATCACAGAAGTCACACAGGTGAGAAGCCATTTCCATGTTCTGAGTGTGGGAAATGTTTTGTAAGTAAATCACAACTTGTTACACATCTGCGCAGTCACACAGGTGAGAAGCCATTTTCTTGCTCTGAGTGTAGGAAATGTTTTACATACAAATCACATCTTGTTACACATCAGAGAAGTCACACAGGTGAGAAGGCATTTCCATGTTCTGAGTGTGGGAAATGTTTTACACACAAATCAGTTCTTGTTAGACATCAGAGAAGTCACACAGGTGAGAAGCCATTTCCATGCTCTGAGAAATAAATCATCAGAATCAGCTTTATTGGCCAGGTATACTCGCGTACACTAGGAATTGTGTGTGGTACAATGCATCGCCAAGCAGCAACATGAAAGGGGAATACATGGCATAAGAAGGGGGAAAACATAGCATACATTACACATATGCGTTCATACTGCACATTGCCACTGTACAATAGACTCAACATATTATACATGTAAGACTAAAGACGAAGGCTGCATGGCAGAGCAGCACCGAGGCAGCCATCCGCAGCGCCAACTAGAACTCAAACAATGCACATAATACAGAAGATTTAAGTATTACACATCAAACGATAAACTACACAGACAAAAATAAAAGATACAGAAAGAATAATGCAGGATTGGTGTAGGCATTTTGGGTAATAACTTCCATGGGTTGTGTATTCCACCCTCACAGGGTACCAGGTGCGGCAGCCATCTTTGGCGTACTGTGTAGGATTACCCTGGGTGAAGTCCATCCTCGAGGGGTAGGCCTGTAAGGTACTACTGATGTTCTCTGCCAGAGGGTTAGTGGGCATAGTCCTGGTGATTTAATTTCCGAGGTTTAATGAGTCCACATAATGGTCTGGATTTCTTTCTTGATGTTGTTCAATGTTTGTTCAACTGTTTTTTTAACTGTTAATTTTCAAACGCTTTGAGTATTGGAACGCACAGCTGTGCATGGCTGAAGCTATAGATATATACACACAACAGACATCACTCAGATTGCACACAATAGACATCATTCAGGTGAGGAACCATTTTAATCTTCTGGAGTATACTCATCAATGCCATGCATTGTTCTTCAAGGTTCTTATCCTATCTCAATGCTTTTTGCAATACACATGTTACCACTGGGTGAAATAATCAGATGTCATACCCTCATCTACCACTGCTATACAGATGACCTGTCTTTGCTCTAGGTACTGAGAACCCAGTACCAATCCTAAATGGTTGTCTAGCTGAGCTCCAGGTGTCGGTGATGCCAGTTTGCTGTGATTCAGTCCTGGTGAAACAGGTCTTCAAGCTCACCAACAAAGAGCAGGGCTACAGCTCAGCTTTACCTACCAACCAGACTTACGCTTGGGGGTTCAGAGTTACAAAATGCTGATCATGTGCGGAATCTTGGTGTCCTGGATGGTGGAGTGACACTTAGACATCAGGTATCTGCCACAATCAGATCCTCATCTGAGGAACATAGCCAGACTCAAGCACTTTATTCCCTCAGAAGATCTACCTACAGTCATACATGTACTTGTATCATCACACATAGACTACTGCAATGTCCTCTACCTGGGTCTCCCAGCAATAGAATTGCACCGGTTGTAGCTTGTACAGAATGCAGCAGCCAGGCTGTTACCTAACCAGCCCGTTCCTGCCACATAACACCCATTCTCTGCTCCCTTCACCGGCTGCCTGTAATATGGTGACTCTATTACATAATCTTACTGGCTTTCCCAGCCCTACATGACCAGGGTCCATGGAACCAGAAGCAGCTTCTGCCTCCTTACTGCCACCTGCAGATGAAGGACTGTTACCAGCAGTACCAAGAATCCTCAAGCAATGCTGAGAGGTCAGGGGGAAGACAGGGTGGTGGCACTAGTGCTGTAGTGGGGCCTGCCGAAGGCACTGTCTGTGAGAATCTTGTCCTCAAACAGCGCTAAGGTGTCAGAGGGGAGACAGGGTGGTGGCAGTAGTGGGGGGAGGCGGGGCGGGTGGCAGTTGGGGAAGATGTGGTAGTGGCGGGAAGAGATGGGGCAGTGGCAATAGTGGGGGAGACAGGGTGGATGGCTGCAGTGCAGTACCAGGGGCTGCTGGAGGCAGTAAAGAGGTGTATGGTCCTGCACAGAACCAGTTGATAATTAGACTTAGTGATGATTATGCTTCCTTATTTCTAATTAATCCCTTGTATGTGTTACTGTTATTTGCTGTGTCAGCCTTTATGTGTGTTCTGTGTAATAATCCTGAAAGTAGTGCTGCTACCGATCTCATATCATTTGTAGTAACTTGGAAAAGATGAGATATGAGGTGCACTCTGGAAGCTTATAGGGGGTTAATCAGAGATGAATGCAGATGTGACATCACGCAGCCCCTGGAAAATGGTCTCGGCCCGCCCGCGTTCACCCCTCAGGGATGCGACCGCAAAGTGTGTGTCTGCGCGGCCGCTGCGCATGTGCATATTGCCACCACCAGCAAACTGCTGCAGGCCGCTATTGCGGCTGGGTCTGAATGACCCCCATAGGGTTTTGGCTCCTGATATGTAGCTGTTTTACTTACCTGCAATACTATAATGTAACTTGAATTGTTTCTGTGCTTTAAGGATATTTTATCCATGTTGTGCAGAGTAAAGTATTTTTGAAGTTTAAAATATAGAGAAAAATCTGTGTATTAAAGATATGAAATAAAGTTTTTTTTAAAAACAAAAGATTTCTGTTGAGTCTTTTTTTTTTTTTGTGCGTAAACTGTTTTTATTAGTCAAAGCAATATTCAAGAACATTACAGAAACATTTTCAAAAACAAAAGGAGGGCATACAAAATATCGCGTAGCATATATCCATCAGTACACCACACATAGAGCGCCCTTAGCCGATGAATATCTGTCTGTATTTCTGTCATCATTAAAGTTTATAAGTGAAGAGCATAATATCAAAAAAGCATCAATGAATGGGAAAGAGGTAAAAGAAAAAAGGAGAAGAGAGAAGAGGAAAAGAGGATGAGCAAGGGAAGGTTAGGGTGGGCAGGGTCAGGTGTGACGGTCTGCATGGTGCGGGCAGACTATTTGGGGAGCGTATGGGTGATCTCCACCAATCCTGAGTCTGGGCCATAGTACAGAAACAGCGTTGTTGGAATATGGGTATGGGTATAAATAATGATACAGATATGAATATGGGCCCGTTCACCAACATGAGGGGGGTTATGTCGCAATATAAGTCGTACCAGGGAAACCAAATAGCTATGAAGTTAACTGTTTTCCCGGATGAGAAGGAAATCAGGTCTTCCATGTCCAAGAAGTGATCAATCTTTGTAAACCACATTTTAATTGAGGGTGGAGAGGTAGATCTCCAAAGAATTGGGATCACCGCTTTAGCAGCGTTGCAAATGTGTCTTAACAGGGAATGTTTGTAGGAGTGTGATCCTGCGGGGGTGTGATTAAGGAGCCAGAAGTCTGGGTCTCTCGGGATTTCGTCACCTACTATCTGTTCGGTGCATTTAAATACTTCTGTCCAGAATGGAGTTATAAGAGGGCAATCCCACCAAATATGTATAAAACTCCCCGAGGCATTTTTGCATCTCCAACACATATTCGAAAGAGAGGGAAACATTCTATTGAGAACACGAGGGGTCCTATACCACCTATATATAAGTTTATATAGGGTCTCTAATGTCGAAATGCATAAAGAACTCGCCTGAGCGTTCCTAAACACGGATTCCCAGTTAATTTGAGTAGGTAGCCCCGACAATTCCCTTTCCCAGGAAGCCAAGAAGGTAGGAGGTTGTGGGAAGAAATTTTCCATAATCAACGTGTAAATTTGTGAAATAGTATGTGTGGGTGAACTGGGGGAGATACATAGGCCCTCATTCCGAGTTGTTCGCTCGGAGTTGTTCATCGCATCGCAGTGAAATTCCGCTTAGTGCGCATGCGCAATGTTCGCACTGCGACTGCGCCAAGTAACTTTACTATGAAGATAGTAATTTTACTCACGGGGTTTTCATCGCTCCGGCGATCGTAATGTGATTGACAGGAAATGGGTGTTACTGGGCGGAAACACGGCGTTTTAGGGGCGTGTGGCTGAAAACGCTACCGTTTCCGGAAAAAACGCAGGAGTGGCCGGGGAAACGGTGGGAGTGCCTGGGCGAACGCTGGGTGTGTTTATGACGTCAGCCAGGAACGACAAGCACTGAAATGATCGCACAGGCAGAGTAAGTCTGGAGTTACTCTAAAACTGCTACGAGGTTGGTGTTCGCAATATTGCGCATACATCGGTCGCACATTTAAGAAGATAAGATACACTCCCAGTAGGCGTAGGCTTAGCGTGTGTAACTCTGCTAAAATCGCCTTGCGAGCGATCAACTCGGAATGAGGGCCATAGTCTCTCAAATCCAGTGAGGTCTCTAGTTACATCAGAGAAGTTCTTGGGAGATGATATGAAATGGTGGACCTGCAGGAACCTCCAAAACTCAGCACTGTGTAGGTTACAAGAGGATTGAACATCTGAAATAGAGCGCACCCTACCCGAGCTCACCAGCTGACCGACTCTAAAGATCCCAGCTTCCGCCCATGGGGTGAAAGCAGTCCCTTGAAGGCCCGGGGCAAATTCGGAGTTATAAAGAAAAGAGGTTAAGGGGGACCATTTGGAGGATATATAACTCTGGGATCTCAGTTTGGCCCATAATCTGAGCGTGGGAGAAACCGTGGGGTGTGACACCTTCGGGAGGGTAGGGAGCCAAGATGCAATTTCTATATAATATGGGAGACAGCCCTCCTCTAGGAGGACCCATTGTTTGCGATCCTTGGCACGTGTCCATTCCAGTATCCTGTTCAGGTGTACTGCGTGGTAATAGTTAGGGATATGTGGGAGTTGTTGCCCCCCTTGATGTTTTCTCCTGAACAAAGTATCATGTTTAAATCTAGGTGTATTTCTACCCCATACAAATGTACGGATAAGCCTCTGGACATCTCGAAGCCATAGCAGGGGGATGAGTATCGGAAGGGTCTGGGGAAAGAATAAAATCCTGGGGAGGGCATTCATTTTTACTACGTTGATCCTTCCGAACCAGGACAGTCTCAGCTTTTTCCACAACAGGAAGTCTAAACGAAGCCTAGACAATAAGGGTTTAAAATTTAGGGAGAACACTTTGGATAAGTCATTGGTCAGTAACACCCCCAAATATTTTAATTTATAATCATGCCAGGTGAAGGGGAAGGCTTGTTTCAGCCTTTCTACTATAGCAGGAGGTGTAGTTAAGTTCATAGCAATAGATTTGGAATAATTTATTTTGAAGTTAGAGAGGACTCCAAACTTCTCAAACTCCACCATTAAATTTGGCAGAGAGGTGACCGGATTCGTGATTATTGCGAGTAGATCATCGGCATATAATGCCAATTTGTATTCGGTCCCCCTTACTAACAAGCCCGAAATATTTGGGTTAGCCCTAATGCTTCGGGCTAGTGCTTCCATGCAGAGGACAAAGAGCAATGGGGATAGCGGGCATCCCTGTCGCATACCGTTGAAAATTGGAAAGGAGTCAGAAAGGGTGCCATTAATCCTAATTTTGGCGGATGGGGAGGTATAGAGGGATAGGATTCTGTGGAGACAGATGCCACCAAGTCCCAGATGTCTCAATATTCCGGCCATAAAATCCCAGTCCACTCTGTCAAAAGCTTTTTCTGCATCTGTTGACAGTAGGATAGATGGGGATGAGAGCTGACCTGCATAGTGGATTATACTGAGCACTTTGGTGGTATTGTCCCTGGCTTCTCGCCCTAAAACAAACCCCGCTTGATCTCCATGTATCAGGCCAGGCAACAGTAGTTTAAGGCGGTTTGCGATCAATTTAGCGAAAAGCTTTATATCAATATTTAATAGGGAGATTGGGCGGTAGCTGGAGCACAGACTGGGGTCTTTACCCTCTTTGGGTAGAACTGCAATATGGGCTTCGAGAGATTGTGGGGAGAAGGGCGATTCATCAGATATAGTGTTGAAGGCTCTTGTGAGTATGGGGATTCATTTGTCTTTAAAAGCTTTGTAATAGGCAATAGTATATCCGTCGGGGCCGAGACTCTTGCCATTAGGAGAGGATTCAATAACTCTCTGAACCTCCTCAGTGGAAAAAGGGGCGTCTAGATCTTCCACTTCTGTTGCGGTCAGTGTAGGGAAATGTAAGGTCCTTAAATAGTCAGCTATGGCTTTTTGATGGGACGGCCTGTCAATTCTGCCGGTTGGGCCGGAGAGGTTATACAGAGTAGAGTAATATGTCTTGAAGGCCCTGGCTATGTGAGATGTCTGGTGGTGGGGTTGGCCATGATTGTCTTTAATTGTATGAATGAAAGTAAGAGCACGTTGTTCTCTAAGTGCTTTAGCCAGTAATTTTCCAGGCTTGTTGCCCCATTGATAGTATCTGCTACGGCACTTCCGATAGGAAAACTTGACTCTATCGGAGAGTAACTTATTCAGAGCTGCCCTAGCAGTTTCGAGATCGGCGTAGTGTTGTGGGGATTGGGATTTTATATGTAGAAGCTCTAGAGATTGTATTTTAGACAGTAAATCCTCTCTGAGTTTCTCCCTCTGCTTTTTGCGAAAGGATCCTATTTGAACACAAACCCCCCTGATGACACATTTGTGTGCTTCCCATACTGAGACTTTGGAGATGTCATCTAAGTCATTGGTACAAATATAAGAGTCCAGAGCGTTATCAATTCGGGACTTACAGCCTGCATCTTGTAAGAAAGTGTTGTTGAAACGCCAGGACCATTGGCGATGTGTGTTGGGAGGTAAGCGTATGGTGAGGTTGACTGGGGCATGATCGGACCATACAATCTGTCCTATAGAGGCATCAGACAGAAGGTGTAAGTGTCGGTGACTCAAAAATAAGTAATCAATCCTGGAATATGTCTGGTGTGGGTGTGAGAAATGGGTGTAATCTATATCAGTAGGGTGTGTCAATCTCCAAGTGTCGATCAGCTGGTGGTCGAGCAGAGTACGTCTCACTCCCCTATGCTCCCTTTCTGGCTTGCAGGAGATCTTTTTAGAATTGTCCTGGCGAGGATCCAGGGTCCAATTCAGATCACCTCCCATCACTACCACCCCCTCCAATAGAGATCCCGCGTCTTCTAGAACTGAGGATAAAAAGGAGGGTTGTTTAGCGTTAGGGGCATATATGTTTAAGAAAGAGAAACGTTGGCCATGTATGTCGCATTTCACCAGCAACCCCCTACCTTCAGCTATTCTGTGGGAGGCTACATTGAGGACAGGCAGATGGCGGGCAAGTAGGATGGCTACACCTAATGTCTTACCAGACGAATTATTGGACAGGAAAACATGCGGGTAATAGTGACATTTTAGGGACGGCACGTGTCCCATCTTGAAGTGTGTTTCCTGAATAAAAGCAACGTCTATTTTCTCATCTCTAAGCCATTTAAGAAGTTTAGACCTTTTTTCAGGGACATTCAGCCCTTTGACATTAAGGGTAGTTACGTGTAAATCACTCACCCCCATTATCAGTCAGGTCCAATCGTTTCACGATAGTCTTTTCTTCGGCAGACCCTGGGAAAGGTGAGGGAAAGATAACAGGGGGGGGGGGAGATAGGAAAAAAGGAAGAGCAAAGAAATAGAAAGAAAAAGCTGCGGCGGGGGAATCCCCGCCAAAAAGTACTTTAACATTAAACATAAGTGGTATTACTACCAAAACTGCTGCAAGAAGGACAGGAGCGGAATCCTGCCGGCTCCCAGTCCAAAGAAACAAGGGATGCAGCATATTGGGGTCCTGCGGGTGTTAGGCGCCGGGGTCCGCTCGGCTGTGCGGCCCGGCGCCTAGCAACCAGGGACGCCGGGCGCGTTCAGCCGCCGGCTCCCTGGCAACGCTAAGACGCCGGGCGCACGGAGCCGCTCAGACCCTAGCAACAGGGACGCCACGGTCAGACCGCGTTCCCTGTTGCTGGGTCTTAATTAAATCAGTGCTTGTGTGTTCTGGCCGTGCAGCATGCAGCTGCACGGCATCATTATGTAATTACCCTGTCTGGATCAGGATTGGAGGGCTCTCAAATATAAGCACTCCCAGGACTTCTCACAGACGCCGGTGATAGCTTCCTGTTTGCCTGTGTCTGCTGCAGAGAGTTCCCAGTCCCGGTCTATTCGGTTGTTCCTGTTCTCAGAGATCCTGTACTCGGAAGTTACCATCTGTTCCTGGAGTCTGACCGAGCACCTTTAACATCTGGTGGTGTTCGTGAGTCGCGGCGCAGCCGTGTGTTGCGGCTTGTCCGCTACTGTTTATTATTTTGCTTTATTGTGTTCTGGAGCTTTTGCGGATAATTCCGCTTCCACAAGATCCACTCTGGTGTCCGGCGGTGCTGGATAGGAGTGTCGGATCAGTGGATCTTTGGTTGTCCTTTTCCCTGGCGGCTAGTCCGCACATACCTTTTGATTTCGTTAGTTAGCTTGTAACCCCTGGCCTGGTTGCTTAGTCAGAGGGCCCCTTGTTATCACCCTGTCTCGGATTTCCCCTTGTCTCCCATTAAGACCTGCGGGGGCATCGGGGTTGGGCAGACATAATCCGCCCTTCGAACGCGGCTGCCATGGGCTCAAGCAACCATAGTCTCGCAGGGGATTTCTGATAACACGGGCGAGACAACGGAGTTAGGGCGCCAGGGGTTACTAGGCTCTCCAGCTCCCACAACCAACATATTTTTCCTGTACTCAGATCCCTGCCATAAGATCTCCTTCGGTCTGGAGTACAGGAATCATAACATTATCACCGGCCAGACAAAAGAAAAGATTTAACTTACAGTAAATTTTTTCACTTTTTAGTTGGGAGAATTTGTCGGCCTTATGAATCCCGCCGGTGTTGGGCCAAATCATGGCCAGCTTCTTGTTAGTCAGATTCAGGAACTTACTCAGATGGTTCAGGATCTGTCCCTCCGGGTGAGGTCACAGGAAGATCTGTTACGGACTTCCCCGAGGGTCATCCCTGAACCAAAAATGCATCTGCCTGACCGTTTTTCTGGGGATAGAAAACAGTTTTTTAATTTTAAAGAATCTTGCAAACTGTATTTTCGTTTAAAACCAGTAACCTCAGGTACGGAGGCTCAGCGGGTTGGAATTATTATTTCTCTGCTTCAGGGGGATCCTCAGACCTGGGCTTTTGGTTTAAAGACAGACGATCCGGCCTTATCGTCTGTAGACGCCTTTTTAAAATCTTTAGGGCTATTGTATGACGACCCTGATAGAGAGGCGTCCGCTGAAAGTCAGTTGCGTGCTCTTAGACAGGGTAGGAATCCCGCAGAGAATTATTGTACGGAGTTTCGCCGTTGGTCGAACGACTGTGGCTGGAATGACCCAGCCCTGCGCAGTCAGTTTCGCCTCGGCTTATCTGAATCTATAAAAGACAGTCTCCTCCAGTATCCCGCTCCTGAGACCCTCGATAACCTCATGAAGCTCTCTATTAAAATAGATCGTCGGCTCAGAGAGCGGAGGGCTGAAAAAGGGGGATCTGTCGGGTCTTCTCCTTCCTGTAGACATGGAGGAGCCTATGCAGATTGGTCTCTCCAAATTGTCTCCGGAAGAAAGAACCAGGAGACAAAATTCTGGTCTGTGTTTATACTGCGGAGGTAAGGGACATTTTGCCCGTAGTTGTCCAAACAAGTCGGGAAACTTCCTGACCAAGTGAGTTGTGAGGGGGTTCACTTTGGTCTGCAGCTCATCTCCTCAAATAATTCACTGTTGGTTCCTGCTAAAGTTTCTTATGGCAGCCTCTGTTCCTCGGTCTCTGCTTTTGTGGACAGTGGAGCTGCAGGAAACTTTATGGACTTAACATGGGCCAAGGCCTTAGGTATTCCTCAGCTAACCTTGGGTAGGTGTATCACCATGCATGGTTTAGATGGGAGTCCTTTATCCAATGGGGTTATTTCTCTATGTACACCTCCTGTTTTGCTCTCGGTGGGAGCTCTGCATTCTGAAAAGATTGAGTTTTTTCTTACCCATTGTCCAGCAGTTCCTGTGGTTCTGGGTCACCCTTGGCTGGCCTTTCATAATCCCATCATAGATTGGCAGTCTGGGGAGATCCTACAATGGGGTACCATCTGTGATAAAGAATGTATTACGCTTCCTATCCGAGTAGCTGCTGCCGGGTCCGCACATATTCCTGGGGAATACCAGGATTTTGTGGATGTGTTTTCCAAGGGCAATGCGGATATTTTGCCTCCCCATAGGCCTTATGATTGTACCATTGAGTTAATTCCTGGTGCCACGTTGCCTAAAGGAAGGTTATATACATTGTCTGGTCCTGAAACTGTGGCCATGAATGAGTATGTAAAAGAAAGTCTTGGGAAAGGGTTTATCAGGCCATCTAAATCCCCTTTAAGTGCAGGTTTCTTCTTCGTAGAGAAGAAGGATGGTTCCCTCAGACCCTGCATTGACTTTAGAGCTTTGAATAAAATCTCAGTAAAGAATACTTACCCCCTGCCGCTGATCTCTGTCCTCTTTGATCAGCTACGTTCGGCTGTTATTTTTTCTAAGATTGACCTGAGAGGAGCATATAACCTCATTAGAATCAGGTCAGGGGATGAGTGGAAAACGGCATTCAGTACTCAGTCAGGCCACTATGAGTATCTGGTCATGCCATTCGGCCTATCTAACGCTCCGGCAGTTTTCCAGGATCTCATTAATGATGTGCTCCGTGAGTTTTTGGGAAGATTCGTCGTGGTCTATTTAGACGACATTTTGATATATTCTGACTCTGTAGAACAACATGTTACCCAGGTGCGTCAGGTGCTAAAGAAATTACGTGAAAATCACTTATATGCCAAGCTGGAGAAGTGTGAATTTCATGTCACGGAGGTATCCTTTTTAGGGTACATTATTTCCCCTCGGGGATTCCGAATGGAACCAAAGAAGCTCCAAGCCATCCTTAGTTGGGCGCAACCCACCAACTTAAAAGCAATTCAGCGCTTTTTAGGGTTTGCAAACTACTATAGAAGGTTTATTCACTCTTTCTCTGACCTAGTTGCTCCCATTGTGGCACTTACTAAGAAGGGAGCAGATCCTACCAATTGGTCATGTGAAGCTAAAGTATCTTTTCAGGCCTTGAAACAAGCCTTTGTCTCAGCCCCTGTCCTTAGACATCCCAACCCAGAATTGCCTTTCATTGTTGAGGTTGATGCCTCGGAGGTTGGAGTAGGGGCTATCCTTTCTCAGAAGGATCCAGATTCCCTTGAGTTACATCCTTGTGCCTTTATGTCCAGGAAATTCTCATCTGCAGAATCCAACTACGATGTTGGTAACCGGGAATTGCTGGCTATTAAATGGGCTTTTGAGGAGTGGAGACATTGGCTTGAAGGAGCGACCCATACCATTTCAGTTTTGACTGATCACAAAAATCTTCAATACATTGAATCAGCTAAACGACTGAATGCCCGACAGGCTCGTTGGGCTTTATTTTTTACTCATTTCAAATTCATTATCACCTTCAGACCTGGTTCCAAGAATACCAAGGCAGATGCCCTGTCACGCAGTTTTCTTCCCGTTCAAGACAACAGTCCTGTTACTCCCATACTTCCGCCTTCAGTCATTCAGGCAGGTCTCACACAGGATGTTTTTTCCCAATTGAAGCTGCTTCAACATCAAGCTCCGGGAAATACTCCTGCTGGTCGTCTTTTTGTTCCTGAGTTTTTGAGAGCAACTGTTTTGGCGGAATTTCATGATAGCAAAGTTGCAGGGCATCTGGGAGTCGCTAAAACTTTGGAATTGGTATCCCGCTCAGTGTGGTGGCCTGGTCTTTCCAAAGACATTAAAGAGTTTGTTTTTTCGTGTCAGGTCTGTGCACAGCATAAAGTTCCCCGTTCTTTGCCTATTGGTCAACTTATGCCCTTGAATGTTCCTCTTAGGCCATGGTCGCATATCTCCATGGATTTTGTGGTGGATCTCCCTCTGTCAGCCGGATGCCGAGTCATATGGGTGGTAGTGGACCGTTTTAGCAAGATGGCCCATTTTATTGCTCTTCCCCGATTGCCATCTGCCCAGGGATTGGCAGTCTTGTTCCTCCGTCATGTTTTCAGACTCCATGGGTTACCCACTGATATTGTTTCTGACAGGGGTCCACAATTCATTGCACAATTTTGGAAGTCCTTTTGTGCTTCGTTAAAGATGAAATTATCATTAACCTCCGGCTATCATCCACAATCCAATGGACAGACTGAGCGAGTGAACCAATCCCTAAAACAATATTTGCGTTTGTTGTCAGGAATCGACTTACCAGGCTGACATCCGTCCGCCGCTGCGGACTCCGTCCTGGCTCCCTGCGGTTACCTGTCGCCTATGCCCCTGCCATGGGACATCATCAAGGTCCTGGGAACACTCCTGAGACAGCGGGCGTGTAGCGCGCCGCGTCCCCGCTAGGCCGCGGCGTGGGCGCCGCCATGACAGTCTGCATACAGCCAGTATGCTGCGGCCAATCCGGTGCTTAGCCGCACCCACTTTCCTTTCACTCATCCAATCCCTGCGCACCATGGGGTATATAGGAGGCTACAGATTCACTCCACAGGCATCCTGGACTTTTTGTCATTCTGACGACCTACATGAAAGGATCGGTTCCTGTCTCTCCTGAGTTCCTGGTTCTCTGCTAAGAACTTATACTCCTGGTGATTCTGCATTTCTCCCGTGGAACTTCAAGGCTCAGCAATACCAGCAACCTGCATAGGGCTTCACACTCATCACCATCTTGTGTGCTTCAGCCTGCAGTTGAAGACTAAACTCCAGGTGTGTTCATTCCTCCACCTGTGACACAGCTTGCTGCTGCCAGTGCCTCATCACCTGCACTGTGAGTTGGTCTCCTGCTTATGCTCAGGTTTGCAATATCCATCTACTGCCTTAGTTCTCTGTTTTAAAACCCTGCACTGGTTTCCAAGCCAGAACCATTCCATTGACATTCATTCTGTTGTTTTATATTTCCGGATATGATTTCTCAAGTCACCTATCATCCATTTCCATAGACTATCAGTTATCATACCAAGTGTTTGACTTTTTCATCCGTTATTATTATTTCTGCTGCAATACTGTTTAAACTCATCTGCTTAATAAAATATCATTGCGCTCATGCGCAGGAACGTTATACAACCTCCTCGTCTCTTTCCTCCTACCTCCACTGACCCACTAGCGCCCCCTCCGGGGACACAGACCAAACACAATCTGACAGTAAGTCCAGGATCGATGGACTCGGATGGTGGACGGAGTGTGGGGTCAGAGGCCTTGCAAGATCTGGTCTCCCGTCTGGATGGTCAAGAGGTTGCGCAGCAGCAGATGCTTCACTTCCTGCAAGGGATGTCCTCCCGATTGGATACACTACAGCAATCCCTGCCTAGTGTACTCTCACCTACTGTTCCTGTTACTCCAGCACCTGCCAGTGCTGTAAGTTCTTCTATGTCGGCTGCATCAGCTCCAGTATCACGTCTGCACCTGCCCGTGCCGAGCAAATATGATGGCAGTCCTAAATTATGTCGCGGGTTTCTCAATCAGTGTGAAATACAGTTCGAGTTATTGCCACATAACTTTCCTACACCAAGGTCCAAGGTTGCCTACATCATTTCCTTGCTCTCTGGATCTGCTCTGAGTTGGGTGTCTCCTCTGTGGGAACGTGTTGACCCTCTGATCAATAACTACTCAGACTTCGTGTCAACCTTTAGACGGATCTTTGACGAGCCTGGTCGTGCAACATCAGCTTCGGCAGACCTGATCCAACTCCGTCAAGGTAACCGAAGCATGGGACAATATGTCATCCAGTTCCAGACGTTGGCTGCAGAAGTCCAATGGAACAACCAGGCTCTGGTAGCAACCTTCTGGCACGGACTTTCGGATCGGATCAAGGACGAACTGACAACCCGTGACATTCCTGTTCAACTGTCTGACTTGATCTCCCTGTGTATTAAGCTGGACTCTCGCATCCGCGAACGCAATAATGAACGCGCCCGGAGTGAGCCTCGCAGATCAAGGTTCATACCTACTGTACAGTTCCAGTCTCCTTCTTCTGACGAGCCTATGCAGGTAAATAGGTCCCGCCTAACTCCTGAAGAGCGGGCAAGAAGAATACGAGAGAGGCTTTGCCTATACTGTGCTGCTGCGGGTCATCAAATTAACTCCTGCACGATGCGTTCGGGAAACGCCAGATCCTGACTTGTAAGGGAGGAGTCAAGTTAGGATCATTCAGTCAAGCTCCTTCTCAACAAGATCTCATTCTTCCAGTGACGCTAGAAACTTCCGTTGGGCTCCAGTCTGCGTCAGCATTAGTGGACTGCGGTGCTGCAGGAAATTTTATCACCCAAGCTGCGGTAGATAAATTTTGCCTGTCTACCTGTGAACTCTCTTGTCCTGTATACATTACTGCTGTGGATGGTAGTAGAATCTCCAAGGGGAACATTTCACATCAAACTACTCCAGTGGTTCTGGGAGTTGGATTTCTCCATTCAGAAATTATCAAGTTCCTGGTCATTCCTCAAGCCACCCAGGAGATTGTCTTGGGCATGCCTTGGCTCCAGCTACATAACCCACAGTTCGACTGGACAACGTTGCAGCTTACCTCATGGGGTTCACACTGTCATCATTCCTGCTTAGCTCAAGTGTGTCCCATTAAATCTACCGAAGTTAAGTCACAGTTAGGTCTCCCAGCAGCTTATCAAGACTTCGCAGACGTCTTCTGTGAAAAGGCTGCTGATATCCTGCCGCCCCATAGGGAATGGGATTGTCCCATCGATCTCCTTCCTGGCAAGAAGCCATCCAGGGGGCGCACCTACCCTTTATCTGTTCCTGAAACAGAGGCGATGAGTAATTACATCAAAGAGAATCTTCAGAAAGGATTCATCCGTCCGTCATCATCACCCGCTGGTGCAGGTTTCTTCTTCGTCAAAAAGAAGGATGGAGGACTGCGTCCATGCATTGACTATCGGGGTCTCAATGACATTACCATCAAGAATAGTTATCCTCTACCACTTATTACCGAACTTTTTGATAGAGTTAAGGGGGCTCGCATCTTCACCAAGTTAGATCTCCGCGGTGCCTATAATCTCATCAGAATCCGGAGTGGTGACGAGTGGAAGACAGCTTTCAACACTCGAGATGGCCATTATGAATACCTGGTAATGCCATTTGGGTTAAGTAATGCTCCAGCGGTATTCCAACACTTCGTGAACGAAATCTTTCGTGATGTCCTGTATAAGTACCTCGTTGTTTACCTAGATGATATTCTTATCTTTTCTCAAGACCTTCCATCTCATCGCCTACAAGTCTGTGAAGTTCTCCGACGTCTTCGTGAGAACCGTCTCTACGGGAAATTATCTAAATGCACCTTCGAAGTTCCCTCTATACCCTTCCTGGGGTATATAATTTCCGGATCGGATCTTCAGATGGACCGGGCAAAATTGGAAGCCATTGCCAATTGGTCCATTCCAAACTCCCTCAAGTCTATCCAGCGGTTCCTGGGTTTTGCCAACTATTATAGAAAATTTATTCGAGGATTCTCCACTCTCATCGCTCCTATTACCAACCTGACTCGAAAAGGGGCAGATCATTCCAACTGGTCAGAAGAAGCCTTGGCAGCTTTCCGGAAGATCAAGCTAGCCTTTATGTCTGCACCAGTGCTGTCGCAGCCAGATGTCAACAGACCGTTCGAGTTGGAGGTAGACGCCTCTACAGTTGGGGTTGGAGCTGTTCTCTCCCAGAAGGGATCTGATGGGAAAGTCCACCCTTGTGGATTCTTTTCTCGCAAGTTTCTTCCAGCAGAAGCTAACTACTCCGTGGGAGATCAAGAGTTACTGGCAATCAAACTGGCTCTCGAGGAATGGAGATATCTCCTAGAAGGGGCCAAACATCCGTTTAACATCTTCACGGATCATAAAAACCTGCTATACCTAAAAGCAGCTCAGTGCCTTAACCCTCGCCAGTCCAGGTGGGCTATGTTTTTCTCACGTTTTAATTTTAAGCTTCATTTCCGCCCAGGTTCACAGAATGTGAAAGCCGACGCATTATCCCGGTCCATGGAATCTGAAGAGGGAACATCTGACTCTGTGCCACATTCCATCCTGAGTCCCGTGGTTTTCGCTGCCTCTCAAGTCTCCCCAGCTCCACCTCCTGGTAAGACTTTTGTTTCCCCAGAGCTCCGTCCCAAGTTGCTATCTTGGGCCCATCAATCCAAGTTTACTGGTCATCCTGGTGTCCTGAAGACATTCAAGTTCCTTTCTGCGTCATATTGGTGGCCAAAGATGAAAGTGGACATCCAGGATTTCGTGGCATCCTGTCCTAAATGTGTGCAGCACAAGACTCCTCGTCAGTCTCCAGCAGGTCAGTTACAACCCTTATCTGTCCCTGGTCGTCCATGGTCTCATCTATCCATGGATTTTATCACTGATCTTCCACCTTCTCAGGGACATAACACTATTTGGGTTGTAGTGGACAGATTCACCAAGATGGCTCATTTCGTTCCTCTCCAGGGTCTCCCTTCTGCCCCGAAACTTGCCCAGATCTTCCTACAGGAGATCTTTCGTTTACACGGTTTACCCTCCGAAATAATATCTGATCGGGGGGTACAGTTTGTAGCGAGGTTTTGGAGGGCCCTCTGTTCTGCCATGCAGATTAAGTTGAAATTCTCGTCATCATACCATCCTCAGACGAATGGGCAGACAGAGAGAGTCAATCAAGAACTTGAGACTTTCCTAAGGTTATATGTGACATCCTCCCAGGATGATTGGTTCAATCTGCTCCCATGGGCCGAGTTTGCCCATAACTTTCGTTACCACACTGCTACAGAAACGACGCCATTCTTTGCAGTCTATGGGCAACATCCCCGTGTACCTGAATTCCAAGAACTCCCTCATATGGATGTTCCTGCTGCCACTACTGCTCTGACTCAATTTTCCTCCATTTGGAAAAAGATTCATGTTTCCCTCAAAAAAGCCTCCAGTCGATACAAAGTCTACGCCGACCGCAAGAGACGTGCGGTTCCCCATTTGAAACCGGGGGACAGGGTTTGGTTATCAACCCGCAACCTTCGTCTCAGGGTCCCATCCATGAAGTTTGCACCACGCTTCATTGGTCCTTACCCTATCGAGAGTGTCATCAACCCAGTGGCTTACAAGTTGAAATTACCATCTTCACTGCGTATACCTAATGCCTTTCACATTTCTCTCCTCAGACCTCTAGTCCTAAACCGCTTTCAGAATACTCTTCCAGCAGGTCCCAAGGTTCGAACTCAGCGGGGCGTGGAATTTGAGATCAACAAGATTCTGGACTCTCGTTGCCGGTATGGACGTCTCCAGTACCTGGTCGATTGGTTCGGTTATGGCCCAGAGGAGAGAAGCTGGGTGAATTCATCTGATGTCCATGCTCCTAGGTTGGTCCGTGTCTTCCACAGCACTCATCCCTCCAAACCACGTGGGTGTTCGGTGTCCACCCCTAAAGGAGGGGGTACTGTCAGGAATCGACTTACCAGGCTGACATCCGTCCGCCGCTGCGGACTCCGTCCTGGCTCCCTGCGGTTACCTGTCGCCTATGCCCCTGCCATGGGACATCATCAAGGTCCTGGGAACACTCCTGAGACAGCGGGCGTGTAGCGCGCCGCGTCCCCGCTAGGCCGCGGCGTGGGCGCCGCCATGACAGTCTGCATACAGCCAGTATGCTGCGGCCAATCCGGTGCTTAGCCGCACCCACTTTCCTTTCACTCATCCAATCCCTGCGCACCATGGGGTATATAGGAGGCTACAGATTCACTCCACAGGCATCCTGGACTTTGTGTCATTCTGACGACCTACATGAAAGGATCGGTTCCTGTCTCTCCTGAGTTCCTGGTTCTCTGCTAAGAACTTATACTCCTGGTGATTCTGCATTTCTCCCGTGGAACTTCAAGGCTCAGCAATACCAGCAACCTGCATAGGGCTTCACACTCATCACCATCTTGTGTGCTTCAGCCTGCAGTTGAAGACTAAACTCCAGGTGTGTTCATTCCTCCACCTGTGACACAGCTTGCTGCTGCCAGTGCCTCATCACCTGCACTGTGAGTTGGTCTCCTGCTTATGCTCAGGTTTGCAATATCCATCTACTGCCTTAGTTCTCTGTTTTAAAACCCTGCACTGGTTTCCAAGCCAGAACCATTCCATTGACATTCATTCTGTTGTTTTATATTTCCGGATATGATTTCTCAAGTCACCTATCATCCATTTCCATAGACTATCAGTTATCATACCAAGTGTTTGACTTTTTCATCCGTTATTATTATTTCTGCTGCAATACTGTTTAAACTCATCTGCTTAATAAAATATCATTGCGCTCATGCGCAGGAACGTTATACAACCTCCTCGTCTCTTTCCTCCTACCTCCACTGACCCACTAGCGCCCCCTCCGGGGACACAGACCAAACACAATCTGACATTTGTACTCGGCCAAACTCCAAAATGACTGGTCTGAGTTTCTTCCATTGGCGGAGTTTGCTTATAATAATGCCTGTCATTCCTCCACCAATGTGTCTCCATTTTTTGCAGTTTTTGGTTTCCACCCCAGAGCTAATTCATTTTTTCAACATTCCTCTGTCTCCTCTCTGGCCCTGACCTCTCATCTTAAACTTATTTGGAAAAAAGTGCACCTGGCTCTCAGAAAAGCAGCTTTCCGGGAAAAAAAAATTTCTGACAGGCTCCGGCGGCCGTGCACTTTTAAAGTAGGAGACAGGGTGTGGTTGTCGACTCGCAATATCAAACTTCGACAAACCTCAGCCAGATTGGGTCCTAGATTTATTGGACCATTTCTCATTATCAAAAAAGTCAATCCAGTTGCGTTCCGGTTACAGTTACCAAAAACTTTACGGATCGGAAATACCTTCCATTGCTCTTTGCTCAAACCATATGTTTCTTCTAGCAGATTTCCTCGTAAAAAATCTCAGGGGAGATCACCAGTTAATGTACAGGGTCAGCAGGAGTTCTTGGTTGAGAAGGTTCTCGATTCCAAGTTGTCCCGGGGTCGGCTTTATTTTTTGGTGCATTGGAGAGGTTATGGTCCAGAGGAAAGGTCGTGGGTCCTAGATGAGGACCTTCATGCCCCAAGGCTCAAAAGGGCGTTTTTTCAAGAATTTCCTCAGAAACCCGGATTTAGGGGTTCCTTGACCCCTCCTCAAGGGGGGGGGTACTGTTAGGCGCCGGGGTCCGCTCGGCCGTGCGGCCCAGCGCCTAGCAACCAGGGACGCCGGGCGCGTTCAGCCGCCGGCTCCCTGGCAACGCTAAGACGCCGGGCGCACGGAGCCGCTCAGACCCTAGCAACAGGGACGCCACGGTCAGGCCGCGTTCCCTGTTGCTGGGTCTTAATTAAATCAGTGCTTGTGTGTTCTGGCCGTGCAGCATGCAGCTGCACGGCATCATTATGTAATTACCCTGTCTGGATCAGGATTGGAGGGCTCTCAAATATAAGCACTCCCAGGACTTCTCACAGACGCCGGTGATAGCTTCCTGTTTGCATGTGTCTGCTGCAGAGAGTTCCCAGTCCCGGTCTATTCGGTTGTTCCTGTTCTCAGAGATCCTGTACTCGGAAGTTACCATCTGTTCCTGGAGTCTGACCGAGCACCTTTAACATCTGGTGGTGTTCGTGAGTCGCGGCGCAGCCGTGTGTTGCGGCTTGTCTGCTACTGTTTATTATTTTGCTTTATTGTGTTCTGGAGCTTTTGCGGAGGATTCCGCTTCCACAAGATCCACTCTGGTGTCCGGCGGTGCTGGATAGGAGTGTCGGATCAGTGGATCTTTGGTTGTCCTTTTCCCTGGCGGCTAGTCCGCACATACCTTTTGATTTCGTTAGTTAGCTTGTAACCCCTGGCCTGGTTGCTTAGTCAGAGGGCCCCTTGTTATCACCCTGTCTCGGATTTCCCCTTGTCTCCCATTAAGACCTGCGGGGGCATCGGGGTTGGGCAGACATAATCCGCCCTTCGAACGCGGCTGCCATGGGCTCAAGCAACCATAGTCTCGCAGGGGATTTCTGATAACACGGGCGAGACAACGGAGTTAGGGCGCCAGGGGTTACTAGGCTCTCCAGCTCCCACAACCAACATATTTTTCCTGTACTCAGATCCCTGCCATAAGATCTCCTTCGGTCTGGAGTACAGGAATCATAACAGCGGGGGCTTCAGGACAACGACTACTCCCAAAATAGAAACTCGTTAAATATACAGTATTACCGAGGTGTGCACTAGGCATATGTGAAACATGAAAAATAAAGCATACACATATATGAGTATATATATTGGCATAAGAGCGTACAGACAAACCTCAAGTTATCAAGTCGGGTTTCAAATAGGCTTTAGTGTCTGTACACTGTTATCCATCTGCCTAAACAAAAACAACAAGAGATAAAAGGGAAAAAAGAGAATACAAACAAAAAAAAAAACCAATCACATTGGTGAACAACACATTGCACTATAAAGAAAGAGAAAAACTCAATGTATAACATATTCAGCAAGCAAATTTACATCCACTCGGGATGAGGCATCTCATTCAAGGAGGCTTCGAAAGTCGTGGGCCAGGAGTGGATCCCCGCAACCGCGGGGTGCGAACTTGCTGCCACGCGTCATCTGGAGGGAGTACAACAGGCAATTCCGGAAGGTGGTGAAAGGCGTCCCAGTCAGGAGTCGGGACCGGGGTGATACCCAGAATCGTGAAGAAAGCCTGTAAGTCCGAAGGTCTAGAAAGACTCGCAATTTTGCCGCCATGAGAGACCTGGAGGGAGAATGGAAAGCCCCATCTGTATTTCAGCTCGAGCTTCCTGAGGGAGTCTGTAAGAGGTTTCAAGGCGCGACGTTGTTGTAAGGTTGACCAGGCAAGGTCAGGGAATATCTGAATCTTGTCGCCTTGAAATTCAATGCTGTCTAATTGACGGGCCGACCTCATTATATCCTCTTTTTGGGCGTAATAGTGGAGCCTACAAATCACGTCCCGTGGTCTGTCGGATGGGAAGCCTCGAGGACGAAGGGCTCTGTGTGCTCTATCGAATATAATGTCTTTGTTCGGATCCAGGTCAATAAGTTCCCCAAATATCTTAGATAATGCGTCTACCAGGTCTGTTTGCTGGACACTCTCCGGCAGGCCCCTGACTCTAATATTATTTCGCCAGCCGCGATTATCCATGTCCTCAATGCGTGACTTTAAGAAGGAGATATCGTCCCGTTGGTGAAATAGCACTTCCCGAAATTTAGTCAAAGAGTCCACAGTAGACGATTCATGGCGTTCCAGGACATCAACTCGAGTCGCAATTTGAGACATATCTTGTCGGAGCGCTGTCACTTCCTGAGTGATGGTGGATAGTAGATGAGTCTCCAATGCTGAGAAGTCTTGTTTCGTAGGAAGTGATCGTACATGAGACAATATTTCACTTATCTCCGCAGATAGGGAGAGGGCCTGTGAGGGCTCTGGAGTCCCAGGGGAGGCCATGTCGTCCACCGGGTCGTGTACACTCGAGAAGGTTGGGACGTTAGAATGAGCAGAGGGGGTCGAGGTTGGAGAAGTTAGGAACTTACGGAGATCTGATGAACGTCGGTTCGCGGGGGGTGGGATCTCGTCCGGCTTAGTCTTGGCCTTCTTTTTTTTCTTTATCCCTTTCACCATGAGATCGGTCTATAGATAAAGTAGTGTAGAATTACACTTTCACATTTCCTCAGTATTATGTAGCATGAGGGCCGTCGTCGTGCAAGAACCGCCCTCGTGGTCTTAGGGTAGCATCAGGCAGGCATGCTCGAGGCTAAGGGCCCATTCTTTCACTTGTAGTGGTGGTGCTTCTGATATAGCCCGATCGGGGTGTATTTACAGTACCCCAGGCCACTGGGTATGGAGACAGCCAGCAAATATATAGAATTATTAAATGGATGGATGGGTGGGGGGAGTACTGTGATTGTTTTTATAATATTTTGTATTGTGTAATGAGAGCAAGCCTATATGGCCCAGCTTTGTGGGTCCCCCCTCTTTCTTTTATGCACAGTGCTGCAGCTGCAGTGAAGGCAAGTTACAGTACCTTTCACTGAACTAAAGATGGCCGTCGGGCGTCTTCCTCTGTCGTCCCGTCTGACGAGCCGCCGGGTCCTCGCCGCGGTGGGAGCCGAGAGCAGGTAGGAAACCACTAGCCGCGGCAAGCGGCCGGCGGCAGGAGAGTTTTTGAAGCTCCGTTAGGTGCTCACGGCCCGAGCAGCGGGTCCCGGAGCCGTCCACGGCCTATTGCTCAAATTGAGGCCCCGGCTTCATCCAACCCTGCAGGCCGCAATCCGCGGGAGCAGTTAAAACTGCTCCCCGATTCCGCGGTACCTCAGGGGTCTCAGCCGGGGGGCACCAGGAGGGCAGCAGTTGAAGTTGAAGTGGGGCGGCCTAGGAGGCGCAGACACAAGAAGAAAAGACAATTTAGGCTTTGGGTCTAAGGAGCTCACTTCAATCACGTCTGCCTCCTTCAGACCCCAGACCACGCCCCCCTGTTGAGTCTTTTTATGTGTCTGTGTATTATCTTATTTCCAGATAATTGTTGCTATGGTGACAGAAACAATTTCCTGTTAATGTGTCACTTGTAGTGTTACTTTTGTGTCCAGTGGGTAGGCTCGGAAATGTTATCCTTTTCCTCACAACCCCAGTTGCTGGAGAAAATGAAGAAGGAGCTGTTGACGGGTCACGTTTAACTTGAGTTGACAATTTTCTCACCAGCAGGTCTTTCCACCTCTGCAGACTTGTGTCCGGAAAGAGAGATACAATGTAGGCTTTAAACCTAGGATTGAGCATGGTGGCCAAAATGTAGTGCTCTGATTTCAACAGATTGACCACCCTTGAATCCTGGCAAAGCGAATGAAGGGCTCCATCCACAAGTATTTCCAGGGAAGACGTTAAGTCTGAGGGACTATGCACAGGCCCAAGTGATAATTGTTTTATGATCCTTCTATGTATGAACCAAGCGATAGAGGGAATAATCCAAAACTTTTAATACCAAAGATTAGCTAATCTGGTTGGAGGTGCGCCATTAAGCAAATTGCAATGACTGGTTAGGGGGTTTAGAAAAAAACGCTAGTGGGCTTATATCTAAAGAAGCCTTAATGTGTGGCGCACTCTTTTTTCTTTATGTTTCATGAATAAATTAAAACATAACTTTATTTTTATTTATGAAAGATTTTTCAATAGACATGACATAAGGCAATTGATTGTCAGCCTGGAAAGACAAAAAATTAATGAAAGATATAAAATAATTTATATACCAGCACTACCTATGTATGGGTATATGGGTAGAGCAATAACTGATATAAGCAACTGAAATATAAAAGGGATTTAAACACAGGTTTTATTTATCAAATTTATGAGATCCTTTCACAACTGGAGCACTTAGGTTGTATGCAGTAGTAACGCTCTGCAGGGGGCACTTAGGTTGTATGCAGTAGTAATCCTCTGCAGGGAGCACTTAGGTTGTATGCAGTAGTAACGCTCTGCAGAGAGCACTTAGGTTGTATGCAGTAGTAACCCTCTGCAGGGAGCACTTAGGTTGTATGCAGTAGTAATGCTCTGCAGGGAGCACTTTGGTTGTATGCAGTAGTAACACTCTGCAGGGAGCAGCTTTAATAGAGTTTTTTTCTGAGATCACAATCCCGTTGTGAAAGGATCTCATAAATCTGATAAATAAAACCTGTGTTTAAATCCCTTTTATATTTCACTTGCTTATATCAATTATTGCTCTACCCATATACCCATACATAGGTAGTGCTGGTATATAAATTATTTTATATCTTTCATTAATTCTTTGTCTTTCCCGGCTGACAATCAATTGCCTTATGTCATGCCTATTGAAAAATCTATCTTAAATAAAAATAATAAAAGTTAGGTTTTCATTTATTCATGAAACAAAAATAGTGTGCCACACATTAAGGCTTCTTTAAATATAAACCCTCCATCCATAAGTCCCACATACTTAATGGAATCGCTCCATCTTAGCTCCTCCTTCAATTTCTCCAGCTGATTCGCAAAAGCCTGATGAGGGGAATGACCTGACTCAAGCTGGCAGAGTCTGAACTGACTTCACGTGTGGCAAGTTTGAATGGTTTGAGAAACTTGCAAAACACAGAAATCATTCTCCATTGCGCTTGAGTCAGGTGTATTCCCCCTCCTTTGCCTGTATCATAGGTGGATGTGTTGGTTTGAATGGCCTTTTGCTGCTCCTCCATCCTCTGAAGCATATAGAGTGTTGAATTCCCCCTCTTGCTTCAGCTGATGGCAGGGCATGTTCAGGAGTGTTTTCTGGTGCTCCAGTCTTCAGCACGTGGTGGCTGAATGTCGAAAGTGGCCCGCAATTTTTCGGGCCACCGACAGCATCTCCTACACGCCCCTGTCATTTTAAAAAAAATTCTGCACCACCAAATTAATTGTATGTGCAAAACATGGGACGTGCTGGAATTTGTCCAGATGTAATGCACGCACAATATTGGCGGCGTTGTCAGATATCACAAATCCCCAGGAGAGTCTAAGTGGGGTAAGCCATTGTGCGATGATGTCCCTCTGTTTCCGTAAGAGGTTGTCGGTGGTGTGCCTCTTATGGAAACCGGTGATGCATAGCATAGCCTGCCTAGGAACGAGTTGGCGTTTGTGAGATGATGCTGCTGGTGCCGCCGCTGTTGTTGCTGCGGGAGGCAATACATCTACTCAGTGGGCTGTCACAGTCATGTAGTTCTTAGTCTGCCCTAGTACACATGTCCGTGGTTAAGTGGACATTAGGTACAACTTCATTTTTCAGGACACTGAGGACACTTTTCTTAATGTCCCTGTACAGTCCAGGAATCGCTTGCCTAGTGAAGTGGAATCTAGACGGAATTTGGTATCGGGGACACAGAATGTCCATCAGCTGTCTAAATCCCACTGCACTAATGGAAGATACCGGACGCACGTCTACCACCAGCATAGTTGTTATGGCCTCAGTTATCCGCTTTACAACAGGGTGACTGCTGTCATATTTCATCTTCCTCACAAAGGACTGTGGACAGTCAATTGCTTAGTTGAAGTAGTACAAGTGGTCTTCTGACTTCCCCTCTGGGATGACGATCGACTCCCAAAAGCAACAACAGCTGCGGCGGCAGCAGCAGTAGGTGTACCACTCAAGGATCCCCCAGAGGAATCCCAGATCGGAGAGGACTCGTCAGTCATGCCAGTGACATGGCCTGCAGGACTACTGATGTTCCTGACTGAGGAGGAAATTGACATTGAGGAAGTTGGTGGTGTGGCTTGCAGGAGCTTGGGTACAACAGGAAGAAGGGATTTAGGTGTCAGTGGACTGCTTACGCTATTACCCAAAGTTTCTGAACTTGACAATGACTTCGGATGAATGCGCTGCAGGTGACGTATAAGGGAGGATGTTCCTAGGTGGTGAACATCCTTACCCCGACTTATTACAGATTGACAAAGGCAACACATGGCTTGACACCTGTTGTCCACATTTGTGGAGAAATAATTCCACACCGAAGAGGTGGCTTTCTTGTATTTTTCCCAGGCATGTCAATGTGCTTTCTCATCCCATGGACAACAACTGTCTCCACTGGTGCCTTATTCAAACCAACCACATCTCCATCAGAATCCTCATGGTCAACTTCCTCCTCAGCGCCAGCTACACCAATATCCTGCTCATCCTGGTGTACATCTACAGTGACATCCTCAATCTCAATATCAGCAACTGGACTGGTGGTGCTCCTCCCAGCACTTGCAGGGGGCGTGCAAATGGTGGTAGTATCCTCTTTCCATACAGTCTTGGGAAGGTCAGGCCTAGACATCGCAACCGCGGACACACTTGGACTCTCCTTGGGTATTTGCGATATCTCTGAACGCACAGATGTGTTTTCCTGTGCTTTAACAAGCTTAATTTTATTCGAGAGGCTGGAGGGCTTCCATCCTCATGAGAAACTGAGCCACCAGTCATGAACATAGGCCAAGGCCTTAGCCTTACCTTGCCACTTCGTGTCGTGAATGGCATATTGCATATTTTGCCAATTTTACGTTTCTCGTCAGATATTTTTTTTTATTCTTCTGATTATTAATTTTTGCTTCTTGGATTTTACACGCCATCTATAACATTGGGCCTCTGCCTTAGCAGATTAAGTTGATAGAATGAAATCGGCAATGTCATGACTGGTGGCAGCAGCAGGAGCTTCAGCTGATTCAGATGTAACCGATACGTCTGTTCAGAGCGGATGTCATCCTCGTCCAGAAATGATTTAGTAAATGTATCTGGAAGGGAGGAAAGAGTAGTATTTCTAATGCGCATCTGAAATTACCACGTGCAATAGGGGGGATCGGCTTGCCAGATGTCCTGCCATTTTCACACTCTGTCCATTATCCATACATATTACAGAGAAGTGTGTACACATTGTATCCCTTGGATTGCGCTGTGATGGCTCCATTTTCCCCAGGGGCTTTACTGCATATGCCCGAATCTAAAATCCCCCTTACCGCCCGCAACCATTTGCTGTTCCGGGACACATACGCTTCCTGGAAGGCTCTAAACAAGAGATTAAATAGCAATCCTAAGTATTCTCATTTGTTACCCTTGTGGGGTAATCCTATGTTTCTGCCTGGATTGGGTGATGCGGTCTTTTACCGTCTACAACTAAAAGGTATTAAAAAGATAACAGACGTGTTCGGTCCAGGAGGGGTTATGCTTTCCTTTATAGGTGTACAGGAACGGTATGGCGTACATAGATCCTCTCTATACGCATACTTACAGATTAGGCATTATATTTTATCACTGTCAGTAGATATGACTAATTTGTCACGCTCAGACCCTTTGTTCTCTACACTGCAAGGAGCAGGGACTCGACCATACAAAACAAGACTGTTACATCATAAGCTGGTTGCTACGAATAATGTAAAAATACAAAGTCAGGTCGTGCTGTCATGGACACAGTTTATTCCCACTATAGGTGACTCAACAGGTATATTTGATCAGTCTGACAAGACGTTACGATTATTACAAGCTTCCTATTTACAGGAGGTGCACATTAAAACAAGTTACAGAGCATACATCTTACAAGCTCAGAGGAAACATTTTGTTCCGGAAGAATCTGGAAGATGCTTGAAGTGTTCTCACTCTTCAGCTACATTCTTTCACAGCTTCTGGGAGTGTGGAGTTATAAAGAAATTCTGGAACAAAATAGTTCAATATATTAAGTGTACT
The DNA here is from genome assembly GCF_028390025.1 of Pseudophryne corroboree. Taxonomy (NCBI): domain Eukaryota; kingdom Metazoa; phylum Chordata; class Amphibia; order Anura; family Myobatrachidae; genus Pseudophryne; species Pseudophryne corroboree. The sequence goes on along the minus strand of NW_026967526.1, from coordinate 89,662 downwards.
TATGGTATTAGAGCTACTCTTCTTCCGCAAGCTTTACTATTAGCAGATTTTACACCTTGGAATCTGGACAAGACACATACACATTGTGACAAGAACACTGGAATAGTGTTTGAGGGCAGGTATGTTTGTCCCAGGTTCTTGTCTTACATGTATTAGGAAACCTCTAGGAAAATGTTTTGTTTTGTCAGAACCTTTTCAGTGTATTGGAAAAGCTGGATAAGGGCCCTGAAAGAGAGATAGGGCAAGTTCCAGACATTGGGCCCAGTTCGGGTCTTTTGCCTCACAGAGGGCTAATCAGGGCTTTCAGCTGTGTAAGAGCCTTTTAGGGCTGCTAGCTTGATTAGTGTAGAGAGATTGCCTGGGGAGAGACTGCAGAATCTCTGTGAAAGGAGCTTCCTTATACAAGTGAGCTATACAGTGTTTACTGGAGAACTCTGTGTTTTTGTTTAGTGATAGTTAGGAACGTCTTATGTTTAGTTAGTGCCGGACAGGCAAGGTATTTTCTTTTGATGTTTGTTTTGTTTTCTGTTCAATAAAACTGGTCGTGGCCAGTTACACCCCACACTGGACTTGTGTGATTCCTCAGCTGCTATTTACCCCACGAAACGGCACCTTGTTCCCTTACAGTGTTACAACTTGGTGGAGAATGCGAGCATGCCGCTCTGTGCATAAGTGAAAGCAGCAGCTTTATGAGGCCTGCAAAAAATGGTGGTTTATGCAGATACAGCCCAGTGTGAAGTTGCTGAGACTCACCCCGAGGGTTTGATATATGTCCTGGGCGAAAGCAGCTACAAAGCCGCCTGAAAAATCTGTCGACATGGAGGAACTGCTTAAAGCCCTGCTGCAAGCTACAGCGGCTCAGCAAGAGGCCAACAGACAGCAGCAGGTGGCAATGGAGGAAAATTGGAGACTACAGCAGGAGGCCAACAGACAGCAGCAGGTGGCAATGTAGGAAAATTGGAGGCAACAGCATCAGGACAGAGAGGCCTTAGCAGAAGTGGTGCAGAGACTTGCAGCTCGGGTTGGAGATATGGCCGTCAGTGCTCCGACCAGCTCTAGTTCTATACGGGCCAGTCACTTCCTGCAGAAAATGTCAGAGGCTGATGATGTGTAGGCCTACCTGACCACGTTTGAAAGGACTGCTGAGCGTGAGAACTGGCCGAAAGCACAGTGGGCCAGTCTGCTGGCACCGTTTTTGTCAGGTGAGCCCCAAAAAGCGTACTTTGATTTAAGCCCTGCTGAGGCTCGGGACTATGATAAACTAAAAAGACTGAGATCCTGACCCGCCTGGGAGTCACGCTGTCAGCACGAGCACAACGGCTGCACCATTGGGTGTACGCCATGGAGAAGCCTCCTCGCTCCCAGATGCACAACCTTATTCAGCTAACAAAAAAATGGCTACAGCCAGAGACATTAACTGGTCCCCAGATGGTTGAAAGAGTCGTCATGGACCGCTACTTGAGATCTTTGCCCAAGGTCCCGCGCAAGTGGGTGAGCCATGGAAACCCGGGTACTGCTGACCAATTAGTGGACATGGTAGAGAGGTATATGGCAGCAGAGGAATTACTGATGACCACCCAGCAACTCATAGATCCTCGACAGCGCCCTTCAGTAAAAACTGGTAAGACTGTTCCGTGGGAACACGTTGCTGGGCGGTTAAGAGAACGCAAGGCTGGAGAGACTGTAAACACTGGCCCTGGAGACAGGCCAATGGGGCTAGAACGGTCTATGCTGCCCAAACAGGTTGATAATCGTGTGGTTAAATGTTTTAGGTGTGGTATGCCAGGTCATGTTATTGCCAATTGCCCAGTCATGCAAGAACCCATGCAATGTGATGCTGCCTTTGAATGTCGCAGAATGTCTTTCTTTGCTAGGTTAGCCTGTATTGTGGTACCTTCACCTAAGTTGGAGAAACAAATGTGTGACATGTTATTAGAGGGTAACCGGGTGGAGGCCTTGCTAGATTCAGGAAGTTTAGTTACCCTCGTGAAAGCTGGGTTAGTGAACCCCTTAAAGGTCCAGCAAATACCTATTGGGGTAACGTGCATACATGGGGATACCCAACATTATGTCACTGCTGAAGTGAATATAGAAACTTGTTGTGGGTCAGCAATGGTTAAAGTAGGACTGGTCCCCACCTTGGTGCACAAGGCCATAATAGGGAGGGTTTTTCCTCATTTTGGGAAACTGTGGGAATCACGTTTATCAACAGATGTGAGAAGTAAAGAGCCAGTTGATAATACCGGTGTTTGTATGGATGTACGTGTGTCTTCGGATCTTTCTCACCCTTTGCCTTTTGCCAGTTTGGCTGGGGAAGTGACAGATGGGGAGTCCAGTGAGGACCCTCTTGCTGGGAACAATGACATAGTAGTTAGAAATGAAAGCGTGCCTGACCTGGAGGTAAGGAAGGATCTGTTTGCATCTGAACAGTTAAAGGATCCTACCTTGATAAAGGCTAGAGAGAATGTTAAGATTGTTAATGGGGAACCTGTGGTACCAGGTGACAGGGTTACATATCCCCACGTGGCCATCTATAATGAGCTCTTGTACCACATTGTCAAAAAAGGTGAGGATGTGGTGGAACAGCTCGTAGTTCCCCAGCCTTATCGGAGAACGGTACTAGATTTAGCTCATAGTCACGTTACCGCAGGACATTTAGGGGCAGAAAAAAACACTGAAGGAGTTTTACAAAGGTTCTTTTGGCCAGGGGTTTATAAAGAAGTGTCTGAATATTGTTCTTCCGGTCCTGAATGCCAGTATCATGCCCCTAGACCCCATTTCAGGAGCCCACTAGTTCCCATGCCTATTATAGAGGTCCCGTTTGACAGAATAGCCATGGATCTCATGGGGCCCTTGTTAAAGTCTGCTCAGGGCCATCAGTATATCCTGGTAATTATGGACTATGCTACTCGATATCCTGAGGCTGTCCCTTTACGCACTATCACAACGAAGGCGATAGCTAGGGAGCTGGTGCAGGTTTTCAGTAGAGTGGGAATACCAAAAGAAATTTTGACTGACCAAGGTACTCCATTTATGTCAAGGATCATGAAGGAATTGTGCAAAGTGTTTAAGGTCACTCACCTCAGGACGTCCATCTACCATCCCCAAACTGACGGGTTGGTGGAAAGGTTTAATAAAACATTAAAAAGTATGTTAAAAAAGGTTGTTGAGAGAGATGGGAAAAACTGGGATTGTTTGTTGCCCTACTTGTTAATGGCCATCATAGAAGTTCCTCAGTCCTCTACGGGGTTTTCTCCATTTGATTTGTTGTATGGTAGACACCCCAGAGGGCTGTTGGACATTGCCAAAGAGACGTGGGAAGGACAGCCCACTCCTTATAGAAGCATTATTGAACATGTAACACAAATGCAGGATAGGATTGCAGCCGTGGTACCTATTGTCAGAGAGCACATGGAACAGGCCCAAAGTGCTCAACAGAGGGTATATAACCGGAGTGCCAAGATACGGGAATTTGCTCCTGGAGACAGAGCTCTTGTTTTGGTACCCACTGTGGAAAGTAAATTCCTAGCTAAATGGCAGGGTCCATTTGAGATTAGGGAAAAAGTGAATGAGGTTAATTACAATGTATACCAGCCGGGAAAGAGAAAACCCGAACAAATTTACCATGTTAACTTAATCAAACCCTGGAAAGATAGGTTGTCTCTGTCAGCGGAGCCTTGCCCTTCTGTGTCTTCACCTCGGTTGCTTCCCGCAGTAAAGGGTCAGAGACAGTATCAGCTGGTCAGAACAATCAGGTTAAAGAATTTCTCATCCAAAATAGGGAGATATTTTCAGAGCTGCCTGGCCGAACGACCATAATAAAACATGACATTGTTACAGAACTAGGGGTCAGGGTTCATTTAAAGCCATATAGGATTCTTGAAGCTCAGTGAGAAGCTGTTTCTAAAGAAGTTAAAACCCTGTTAGAACTTGGAGTCATAGAGGAATCTAACAGTGAGTGGTCCAGTCCCATAGTTCTCATCCCGAAGCCCGACGGTAGCATACGCTTCTGTAATGACTTTCGTAAGTTAAATGAGGTGTCCACGTTTGACGCGTACCCCATGCCCTGTGTGGATGAGCTTATAGAAAGACTGGGGGAACAGCCAGGTTTCTCACCACGTTGGACCTGACCAAAGGTTACTGGCAAATACCTTTATCTGATCGCGCAAAAGAAAAAACAGCCTTTTTGGTTCCGGAGGGGCTGTAGCAGTATAAGATGTTACCCTTTGGGTTGCATGGGGCTCCAGCAACCTTTCAACGGGCGATGGACAAAATTTTGAGGCCCCATAGAAAATATGCAGCTGCCTATTTGGATGATGTGGTAATTCACAGTACAGACTGGGGGTCCCATTTGGTTAAAGTACAAGCAGTACTGGACTCAATCAGAGAGGCAGGGTTAACTGCTAACCCAAAGAAGTGCTGCCTCACAATGGAGGAGGTCAAATACTTGGGCTTCACCATAGGCAGAGGTCTAATTAGACCCCAATTGAATAAAATTGATGCTATTCAAAACTGGCCTCGTCCAGTGAATAAAAAACAGGTAAGGGCTTTTTTGGGAATAACTGGGTACTATAGACGGTTTATTCCCAATTTTGCGACCACAGCTGTGCCGTTGTCAGACCTTACCAAAGGGAAGCAGTCAAATATGGTTAAATGGAACCCTGATGCAGAAAAAGCGTTCAAAGCATTAAAAGTGGCTTTGTGTTCACAACCGGTATTGATAACACCAGATTTTTCAAAAGAATTTGTGGTACAGATGCCTCAGAGGTAGGGATAGGCGCTGTGCTGTCCCAAACCAGAGATGGGGACGAACACCCTATCAATTATTTGAGTAGGAAACTCAATCAGCATGAAAAAAGGTATGCCATTGTGGAAAAGGAGGCTTTGGCCATTAAGTGGGCACTAGATACCTTGAGATATTACCTCTTGGGTAGACAACTCAGACTAGTGACAGATCATGCCCCTTTAAAATGGATGTATGTAAATAGAGAGAAGAATGCTTGTGTAACTAGATGGTTTCTAGCATTGCAGGATTTTAAGCTTACTGTCGAACATAGACCGGGTACACAATTGGCCAACGCAGATGCATTGTCCTGCATCTTCTGTTTGGGGGCTACAAGTGTTCCGGCCCCTAGGTCGATACAGGGGAGGGGGATATGTGACAAGAACACTGGTATAGTGTTTGAGGGCAGGTATGTTTGTCCCAGGTTCTTGTCTTACATGTTTTAGAAAATGAAAACTTCTAGGAAAATGCTTTTGTTTTGTTAGAACCGTTTCAGTTTGCTGGAAAAGCTGGATAAGGGCCCTGAGAGAGAGATAAGGCGAGTTCCAGACATTGGGTCCAGTTTGGGTCTTTGGCCTCACAGAGGGCTAATCAGGGCTTTCAGCTGTGCAAGAGCCTTATAGGGCTTCTAGCCTGATTAATGTGTGCAGACTGCCTGGGAAGACTGCAGGATCTCTGTGAGATAAACACGCTTCCTGATACAAGTGAGCTATACAGTGTTTGCTGGAGAACTCTGTGTTTTTTGTTTAGTGATAGTTAGGAACATCTTGTGTTTAGTTAGTGCCGGACAGGCAAGGTATTTTCTTTTGGTGTTTGTTTTATTTTCTGTATAATAAAACTGGCTGGGGCCAGTTGTACCAGAAACTGGACTTGTGTGGTTCCTCAGCTGCTGCGTGGTGCCAGTTACCCCAGGAAACGGCACCTTGTACCCTTACAGCGTTACAAAATATATATTCTAAAGTTAGATCACCTTTTGAGTTCCATGAAGAGGAAGTTTTGGCAACTCCTCAGGAAGAAGGGGAACTGGATTGGGATTGGGAGGATTCCTCAAATTAGGAGGATGATTCTCACCACAATTCAGGGGTGTCTCTTTTGGTAGATTTGGTCCGGGAGACCTTGAATTTAAAGGAATCCAGTGTGCCAGTGGCCAGTTCAAATTCTTTCTTCAAACGGAAGAAGAAGCAGGTATCTGTGTTTCCAGGTTTCCCTCACTTTGGTGAAATTCTAGGTGAAGCACGGATAACACCAGATTCAAAATGGAATATTCCAAAAAGGATCAAATATCTTTAGCCCTTTTTCAGAAGAAGATACTAGCCTTTGGAAAAATCCATGTATGGTGGATGCACCGATTGCTAGGTTGGTGAGGAATATAGTTATTTCAGCAATTCAATCTGTATTCAATATGTAAATCTATTTGGACCTGAATTGGTATAGACTATTTCCCAGATTACAGGTGGGAAGATTGTGGATTTACTGGTATCAAAATAAAAAAGTCCCAGGTTCAGTTCCTGTTGTCCCCAAGGCAGGGGAAGATTCCAGACCTTTCAGGGTATGCCCAGAAGTTTCCATAGAAGTGCCTTCAGAGGGTGAGGGGCTCCCAACAGCCATTGTCCTGCTGAAAAAGTCACTTTACAATCCACTTGACTATATAGGAACAGGGACCTGGCCTCTGGTGGGAGCTCCTTTACTCAGGTTCAGGGATACCTGGATGCAATCCAGCCCAGATCAATGTTTAAAGGCTCTGGTAACCAGGAGTTACAGGTTAGACCTAGAGGCTCTCGTTTCATAAAGAATCTTTTACACTCTCCTTCCAATAAGTCATTACAGAAGATCGGCCATGTCGGGTTTCCTCACATAAGCCATCAATGTTTATAAGAACCTTTGTGAATATATTTAGGGTGATGTTGATAGGACAAATGGCAGGCAGGTACATTGGAAGTGTATGCCCTGAACACAGAATCTGAGAAACTTTCGCTTTGCTGATTGACTGGCACGTGAAATTAAGCATCTCTTAAATTGATTGAGGCTAGGAAATCTTTTCTTCTGAAACCTGCAAGGATCAATTTTAATGTTTCAAAGCAGAACGGTTTTCTTTCATGAACTAATTCAATTCCTTGAGGTTCAGAATTGTCCTGAAACCTTCTGTATTTTTTCTTTAAAAGAAATAAAAGCTTTTTGTTCTATTTTTTGAAAAACTGGCACTGGTTCCACAGCCTGGAAATCTGACAGGTGTCCTAAACTTTGTTTCAACACTGTCACCTGTAAAGGTAGGCTTGGCATTTTTGATTCTACAAATCCGTTTCCTCTTGGAATCTTCCAAAAAACTCTATATGGTAACCGTTTGATACATTATTTAAAACCCAAATGTCTTCCACCTTTCTGCAAATTTCTGAAGCCTTGCTCCTCCTGGAAGAGGGCAGTAGTAGTCATTGTCTGGCATTATTCATTCTATATGCCAGACGAAAGGACTGCCTAGACACACATATATTGTCTGCCAAGCCTAGAAGTCCAGGCTTCTTTAAACTATTGTCTGGATGATGAGGGTAGGGCAGTGGCTCTCAAACTGTGTGCCGTGTCATTGAAATAGGTTACCTACCTATCTAACCGCTCCTTCAGTGCTCTCTTCTCTGAATCTACCTCCTCTTCGCTACCTCTTTCAGCTGGAGTACCGCAAGGCTCAGTCTTGGGTCCTCTGCTTTTCTCTATCTATACCTCATCTCTTGGTAAACTCATCAGCTTTTAGATTTCAGTATCATCTGTACGCAGATGATACTCAAATCTACCTATCCTCTCCTGACTTGTCCCTATCTGTACTGGGCCGTGTCACTGAATGCCTTTCTGCCTGGATGACATCTCGCCACCTCACACTTAATATTTCACAGACAGCGTTAATTATATTTCCACCGGCCAACAGTAGGTATGAACCTGATATCTCTATCACTGGTGAAAACTCGACTATCTACCCTACCCTACAAACCCGCTGCCTAGGTGTCATCCTTGACTCTGATCTGTCCTTTGTTCCCACATTTAATCTGTCTCAAAATCATGTTACATGCATCTAAAAAACATATCCAAAATACGGCCATACTTTACACAAGACACTGCTAAAACTCTAATCCACGCTCTCATTATCTCCCGCATTGATTATTGCGATAGTCTCCTAACTGGTCTTCCCAAAACAAGACTCTCACCACTACAATCCATTCTAAATGCAGCGTCGAGGCTAATCTTCCTCGCTAGACGTTCATCGTCTGCTGATCCACTCTGTTAGCCCCTCCATTGGTTACCTGTATTCTACCGTATTCAATATAAAATACTTTTACTCACACACAAGGCCATTAACCAAACTACACCAAATGACATCACTTTGCTTATCTCAAAATATCTCCCAACCCAATCTCTTCGCTCTTCACAAGACCTATGTCTCTCATCCACACTCATTACTCGCTCCCACTCACGATTGCAGGACTTTCATCGGGCTGCACCCACTCTATGGAATGCCCTACCACGCACAATAAGACTCTCCTCTAGTCTCCAAACCTTCAAGGTTCCCTGAAAACTCACCTCTTTAGGCAAGCATATCAAATTCCAGAACCGCCCACATAACTTTCATAAACCTTCCTATCAAACTGCATCCATTCCGCACAGTCCAAACATTCTCACATGTCTTCTCATTCTTCACTTTCCCTTCCTCTCAAACCCGGTTCATCATTGCTGTATTACCATATCATACAGCTCTCCAAGAACCTGTGCAATCTGACGGACAACTATGTAATAGATAGCTCCTATCCTTGTATATACATGCCTATTTCCCTATAGAGTGTAAGCTTGCGAGCAGGGCCTTCCTACCTCTATGACTGTTTGTTATTACCCAGTTTTGTTATATCATTGTTATTTCCAATTGTAAAGTGCAATGGAATTTGCTGCGCTATATAAGAAACTGTTAATAAATAAATAAATAAATAAATGGAGATCTCCTCCAGACTCCGACCTCTGAATTCAACCATTCTCCCTTGCACGAGGGTCACGAAGAGCTTGCTTAACTTGGCCAGCTGCAGGGTACCTTCTTGAAGATGGTAATACTGTAGCCAACCAGGCTCCTGACAGCATTCACCACATTTAAGAAGTTGTATGGGTGAATGGAATCTTCCATGCTCCACAATGGAGTGACCTTCATCACATGCAGCAGGAGCCACCCCACCTCCCGAAGCTTATGGCGGATGTACTCGTGCTTGCTGACATCAGACCCCAGTCGGTTGTAGAGGTGCTGCCCAAACTGCATGATGCAATGTTCCTCCTTGATCCCGGGTACCACATTATCTTAATTCATTTGGATCAACAACTTCCACGGGCTGGTGCCAACCCCTGGTGGAACGGGGGTGTTGTAAGTGCACAGGGACTGGACTCTACCGGGTTTGGGATGGCCACCCCTGTTGCGAAGCAGGCACCTCTTCACATGTCACCACAGGTGTCGCCTGGAGAACTGACCTTGGCAGTCTGCTCAGTGCATGAAATTTTGCGGAGCTGCTGCTTTATCCGGCAGCTTGTATGGTAGTAAGACACCGCTGCCTTCGCAGAGAACACCGATATTATATGCAAAGTTCCCCCGGTGGAGAATCAGGTCCAGCTGCACGATTTTTGCTCAGTGCCCTCAGAGCTAAGAACTGGCACTCAACCTCCATGCCGTCAAACGTAGCCATAGTAAGCATTGATACACGAACGGCACCTGCAGCAGCAGATCCTCCCGAAGAGGTAAGGGCCGTGGATCTTCCAGCAGAAGCTCCAGCAGATCCGCATACCAAGCCCTCCTTGGCCAGTCCGGAGCAATGAGGATTGCCAGAACCTTTGTTCTTCTTACAAGCTGTAGAACTCTTGGAATAAGAGGAAGTGGTGGGAACACATACACTGACGGAAACACCCACGGTGTTACCAGTGTGTCCACCACCACTGCCTGCGGGTCTCTCGATCTGAAACAGTACCTCCGCAGCTTCTTGTTGAGGTGGGAGGCCATCATGGCTATGTGAGGAACCCCCCACCAACCGGTTACCTCCTCGAACACCTCCGGATGGAGGCCCCACTCTCCTGGATGGAGATCGTGTCTGCTGAGGAAGTCTGCTTCCCAGTTGTCTACTCCCGGAATGAAGGTTGCCGACACCATCACTGCGTGTCTTTCCACCCAGAGGAGGATTCTTGACACCTCTGACACTGCAGCCCTGCTCTTAATTCCGCCATGTCGGTTTATGTAGGCCACGTTGTCCGACTGCACCTGAACAGCCCAATCCTGTAGAAGGTGTGCTGCATGAAGAAGGCCATTGTATATGGCCCTTAGCTCCAGGATGTTTATTGGGAGAAGGGATGCTTGACCCGACAACCTTCCTTGGAAGGTTTTCCCCTGAGCGACTGCTCCCCAACCTCTTAGACTTGCATCCGTGGTTAGAAGGATCCAGTCCTGAACTCCGAACCTTTGGTTCTCTAGAAGGTGTGGTAGTTGTAGCCACCAGAGGAGCAAAATCCTGGCTTTCGGTGACAGACGTATCCTCTGGTGCCTATGTAGGTGAGATCCCGACCACTGGTCCAAGATATCCAGCTGAAAGGATCGAGCATGAAACCTTCTGTACTGCAGAGCCTCGTAGGAGGCAACCATCTTCCCCAGAAGGCGGATGCACTGATGAAACGATAACCGGGCAGTCTTTATTGAGACTTTGGAAGGTTCAGGATCCAACCGTGCTCTTTGACCAGATGTGTCGTGAGAGCAATGGATCTTAACAACTTCTCCCTGGACGATGCCTTGATCAGAAGATCGTCCATATGTGGAATTATGTTCACCCCTTGCTTGCGGAGAACCATCATCTCTGCCATCACCTTGGTGAAGACCCTCTGTGCCGTGGAGAGACCGAATGGCAGTGCCTGAAACTGATAGTGATCGTCTAACAGTGCAAACCTGAGATATGCCTGATGCGGCGACCAAATGGGAATGTGGAGGTATGTATCCTTGATGTCCAGGGACACCAGGAACTTCCCCTCTATCAGTCCTGAGATGACAGCTCTCAGAGACTCCATCTTGAATTTGAACTCTCTGAGATAAGGGTTCAAAGATTTTAAGTTCAGAATTGGCCTTACTGAACCATCCGGCATCGGTACCAAAAAAAGGTTTGAATAGTAACCTTTGTTCCACTGATGAGGCAGAACTGGAACAATGACCTCGGACACTACCAATTATCGGATAGCGTCCAGAATTGCTCTGTCTGCCGGCAAAGCTGGCAAGCCTGATTTGAAGAAACGGTGAGGCGGGAGAGTTTGAAACTCTAGCATGTACCCCCTGGACATGCTATCTTTTATCCAAGGGTCCAGGCCAGACGTGGCTGAATTGCCAGAGTTTTGCTCCCACCTGACCTTCCTCCAGGCTGTACGGTCCACCGTCATGCGGAGGACTTGGGGGCACCAGAAGCATGCTTCTGGACTTGGAAACCTGCGGGAGCAGGCTTTTTGGCTTTAGCACGACCACCTCTGAAGGTGTGAGAAGGCTTGTTCTTTGTAGGGCTTGCGGGCCGAAAGAGCTGTGATGTGGCGGCCGAAAAGGCTTCTTAGTAGCCAGTGTAGCTGAGGGGAGAAAAGGAGACTTAACCACGGTACCCGTGGCAATCCACGCATCCAGTGCCTCCTCAAATAGAGCCTGACCTGTGCAGGGTAGGCCCTCCACACTCTTCCTGGATTCCGCGTTCGCAGACCATTGGCACAGCCAGAGACCCCTGCGAGCCGAGATGGACATGGAGGAGATCACCACAGCCATGGAACCCAGATCCTTTATGGATTCTACCAGGAACCCCGCAGAATCCTGTATGTTACGTAAAAACAAATCAACGTCACCTCTATCCATCGTAGTCAAGTCCTCTTGCAGAGTGATTGACCACTTGGCAATAGCTTTAGAAATCCATGCACAGGCAATAGTAGCCCGCAGTATAGCCCCTGAAGCTGTGTATATGGATTTGAGCGTAGCATCCACCTTGCGATCTGCCGGGTCCTTCAACACGGTAGATCCCAGGACTGGTAAAACTACATGTTTTGACAGCCTGGAGACCGAGGTGTCAACATAGGTAGAGACTCCCATTTTTTTCTATCATCTTCCGGGAAGGGAAATCCATGAGAACCCTTTTAGGGATCTGGAATTTTTTCTCAGGGTTTTCCCAGGCTTTTTCAAATATAACATTTAATTACTTAGATGCTGGGAAGGTGAGTGAGGCCTTCTTACTGTCCGTGAAAAAGGCCTCCTCAACCTGTTCAGGTGTGACGCCGTACCCTTCGACCCATCACCGTCTGCTGTATCAGAGTCGGTATCCGTGTCATCCTGCAAAATTTGGGCAAGAGCATGTGAGAATGTACCGCAGGGGACCCTGAGAGAGCAGTATCAGACCATACAACCATAGAGGATTGCAATACCTGAGTTGCATGCTCAGTTCTTGTAACCCTTTCAGAAATCTGAGAAATAGTCTCCCTAAGAGAGGCTAACCACTCTGGTTCTCTAGCTGGGATCTGCGCTACAACAGTGCAATCCTGATTACATGGGATGGGATCTTCCTGAGAAGATAAATCCTCTGCAGCATATGAAACAGAGTCAGTAGACATGTTTGCTAATACACCCCACATACACACAGGGTACAGGGCAGACAGAGTTTCCTCCCCAAGAATGGCAGAGAGACACAGAGATTGGAGCCAACCCACACACAGCGCTATTATAGGTATAGGGAGACCCTAAACCAACGCCGGCTGTGTCCCTTAATAGGTGACACAGTCTTACACAGCCTCCCCTCCCTTCTACAACCCCCTGGTACCGTACAGATAGCTGGAGTTGCACTGGAGGGACTGATCTTCCACTTGCAAGCAGGAAAATGGCGCTGAAACGCTGCTGGGTCCGCTCTGATAAGCTCCGCCCCCTTAATGGCGCTGTCTTCCCGCTCTTCATAGATTATACTGGCCTGAGGTTGTGTGTGCTGGCTGAGATCCACAGACCCCGACAGGCTGGAATGGTCAGTGTAGGGTCAGGCGCCGGCTCAGGGCGCCCCTCACAGCGTCTCACCTAGGTACCGCTGAGCTGTCCGGGAGCGGTTAATACTGCGCTCCTACCCTATAGCCGCCATCTTCACACCGACCCCCCACTTGTTGGGGGGGGCGGGGACTCACCCGCCACACTTCAGCTCTGCAAGGGGGTGGCGGCATGCTGCTGGGGTGAGCGTTCCCCTGCGGTGGGGAGCGATCTGTCCCCTCTGGAGCTCAGAGTCTAGTCAGCGGAGACAGTGGCTCAGATCCCGCAGGGCAGACACTGCTCTCCCCCTCATTCCCTCGATGCAGGGAGGCTGTTGCCAGCAACCTCCCTGTAAAATAAAAACTCTAAAATAAACTTTTTCTAAGAACGCTCTGTAGAGCTCCCCTAGCTGTGACCGGCTCCTTCGGGCACATTTTCTAAACTGAGTCTGGTAGGAGGGGCATAGAGGGCGGAGCCAGCCCACACTGTTAAACTCTTAAAGTGCCCATCGCTCCTGGTGGACCCGTCTATACCCCCATGGTACTAATATGGACCCCAGCATACTCTAGGACATAAGATAATTAAACAGTATGGGAAAAATGCATGGCCTGGCAGTGGGGTTAAGCAGTATCCCAATCTGCCACTGTTGTGCCTTGGGCAAGAACATAACACACACCCCCTTAAAAAAAGCATCCCCCCTCCAACTATTAAGCCGGAGAGCAAGGGAGAGGGGGACCGGTGGACCAGGGGAGACCACCCGCGCGCCGACCGGGGAGTCCCTAGCCAAGTTCCCAGAACAGTGTATGAATGAAGTGACAATAGTGTTTTGGGTTTACATATGACGTTACATTACCACCAAGCAAATTTTATTTTGGTAATCACATATGATGCGTTCTGTATTGAATGGTGCCAGGTGACTGCGGATGAAAGTGACCTAACCCAGAACGCGCATATCCCACCAGGATACATTGCATGATCTGACCTCATCCTGCTGTGATGATCCATCAGTGACCATTGAAAGACACTTTGAGAAAGGATTTATTCGAAACGTGGCATGGTTATAATACCTGGAAATACGGTGGACATAAGGTTCTTTGATGATTTATTAGATTGTTATCAAGCCCTGGCATGGAGGCAGAAGATAGTCTTTAAAAACCACTCTGAGATGCCCAAGGAAACCTTGGAGGGTGACCAGGTTACTGAACAGCGGAGTATAGAGGAGATGCAGAATGAAGAAAAAAGATTTACAAGCAAAAATACAGTTTAGAAGGAAGAAGAGAAACTGTTGCTGCAATTGGGAGAGAGTTACATGAAATTAGGAGCTGGTGCAGCTGGGAGAGAGTTACATGTAATGAGGAGCTGGTACAGCTGGGAGAGAGTTACATGAACTGAGGAGCTGGTGCAGCTGGGAGAGTTACATGGAATGAGGAGCTGGTGCAGCTGGGAGAGAGTTACATGAAATGAGGAGCTGGTGCAGCTGGGAGAGAGTTACATGAAATGAGGAGCTAGTGCAGCTGGGAGAGAGTTACATGGAATGAGGAGCTGGTGAAGCTGGGAGAGAGTGACATGGAATGAGGAGCTGGTGCAGCTGGGAGAGAGTTACATGGAATGAGGAGCTGGTGCAGCTGGAAGAGAGTTACATGAACTGAGGAGCTGGTGCAGCTGGGAGAGAGTTACTGTTATGATTCCCGTACTCCAGACCAGAGGAGATCTTATGGCAGAGGTCTGGGTACTGGAAAGATATGCTGGTTACGGGAGCAGGAAAGCCTAGTAACCCCTGGCGCCCTAACTCCGTTGTCTCGCCCGTGTTGTCAGAAATCCCCTGCGAGACTATGGTTGCTTGAGCCCATGGCAGCCGCGTTCGAAGGGCGGATTATGTCTGCCCAACCCCGATGCCCCCTCAGGTCTTAATGGGAGACAAAGGGAAATCCGAGACAGGGTGATAACAAGGGGCCCTCTGACTAAGCAACCAGGCCAGGGGTTACAAGCTATCTAACTTAAACCAAAAGTATGTGCGGACAAACCGCCAGGGAAAAGGACAACCAAAAGATCCCCTGATCCGTTACTCCTATCCAGCACCGCTGGATACCAGAGTGGATCTGTGGGAGCGGAATCCTCCGCAAAAACTCCGGAACACAAAGAAACTAAATAATAAATAGTAAGCGGTCAGGCCGCAACACACGGCTACGCCGCGACTCACGAACACCACAGGATGTTAAAGGTGCTCGGTCGGACTCCAGGAATAGATGACAAATTCCGAGTACTGGATCACTGAGGACAGGAACAACCGGATTGAGCAGGACTGGAAACTCTCTGTAACAGACTCAGCAAACAGGAAGCTATCACCGGCGTCTGTAAGAAGTCCTGAGAGTGCCTTTATTTGGGAACCCTCCAATCAGGATCCAGACAGGGTAATAAACATCATGCCGTGCAGCTGCATGCTGCACGGCCAGGATACAAATGAACTCATTATCTAGACCTAGCAACGGGGAACGCGGTCCGACAGTGGCGTCCCCGTTGCTATGGTCTGAGCGGCTCCGTGCGCCCGGCATCTAGCGTTGCTAGGGAGCCGGCGGCTGTGTGCCTGCGGCGTCCCTAGTTGCTAGGCACCGGGCCGCACTGACGGGCGGACCCTCGGCGCCTAACAGTACCCCCCCCTTGAGGAGGGGTCAAGGAACCTCTAAAGCCAGGTTTCTGAGGAAATTCTCGAAAAAATGCCTTTTTAAGCCTTGGAGCATGGAGATCCTCATCCAGGACCCAAGACCTTTCTTCTGGACCATAACCTCTCCAATGTACCAAAAAATAAAGCCGACCCCGGGACAACTTGGAATCGAGAACCTTCTCCACCAAGAACTCCTGCTGACCCTGTACATCTATTGGTGATTTCCCCTGAGGGATCTTGCGAGGAAATCTACTGGACGAAACATATGGTTTTAACAAGGAGCAATGGAAGGTATTCCCGATCCGTAAAGTTTTTGGTAAACGTAACCGGAAAGCAACTGGGTTGACTTTTTTGATAATATGAAATGGTCCAATAAATTTTGGACCCAATCTGGCTGAGGTTTGTCGAAGTTTAATGTTGCGAGTCGACAACCATACCCTATCTCCAACTTTAAAAGTGCACGGCCGCCGGAGCCTGTCAGAAAATTTTTTCTCCCGAAATGCCGCTTTTCTGAGAGCCAGGTGCATTTTTCTCCAAATGAGTTTGAGATGAGAGGTCAAGGTCAGTGAGGAGACTGAGGAATGTTGAAAAAAGGAATTAGCTCTGGGGTGAAAACCAAAAACTGTAAAAAATGGAGATACATTGGTGGAGGAATGACAGGCATTGTTGTAAGCAAACTCTGCTAACGGAAGAAACTCAGACCAGTCATTTTGGAGTTTGGCCGAGTACAAACGCAAATATTGTTTTAATGATTGATTAACTCGCTCAGTCTGCCCGTTGGATTGGGGATGGTAGCCAGACGTTAAAGATAATTTCATCTTTAATGAGGCACAAAAAGACTTCCAAAATTGTGCAATGAATTGTGGACCCCGATCAGAAACAATATCAGTGAGTAACCCTTGGAGTCTGAAAACATGGCGGAGGAACAAGACTGCCAATCCCTGAGCAGATGGCAATCAGGGAAGAGCAATGAAATGGGCCATTTTGCTAAAACGGTCTACTACCACCCATATGACTCGGCATCCGGCTGACAGAGGGAGGTCCACCACAAAATCCATGGAAATATGAGACCATGGCCTAAGAGGAACATTCAAGGGCATAAGTTGACCGATAGGCAAGGAACGGGGAACCTTATGCTGTGCACAGACCTGACAAGAAAAAACAAACTCCTTAA
Organism: Pseudophryne corroboree; assembly: GCF_028390025.1. Classification (NCBI taxonomy): domain Eukaryota; kingdom Metazoa; phylum Chordata; class Amphibia; order Anura; family Myobatrachidae; genus Pseudophryne; species Pseudophryne corroboree. The sequence goes on along the minus strand of NW_026967526.1, from coordinate 73,023 downwards.
TGTCTTTGGAAAGACCAGGCCACCATACCGAGCGGGAAACTAATTCAAAGGTTTTAGCGATCCCCGGATGCCCGGCAACTTTGCTATCGTGAAACTCCGTCAAAACTGTTGCTCTCAAAAACTCGGGGACATAAAGACGACCAGCAGGAGTATTTCCAGGAGCTTGATGTTGAAGCTGCTTTAACTGGGTAAATAAATCTTGTGTGAGGCCTGCCCGAATGACTGAAGACGGAAGTATGGGAGTAACAGGACTGTTGTCTTGAACTGGAAGAAAACTGCGTGACAGGGCATCTGCCTTGGTATTCTTGGAACCTGGCCTGAAGGTGATAATGAACTTAAAACGAGTAAAAAATAAAGCCCAACGAGCTTGCCGGGCATTCAGCCGTTTAGCTGATTCAATGTATTGAAGATTTTTGTGATCAGTCAAAACTGAAATGGTATGAGTGGCTCCTTCAAGCCAATGCCTCCACTCCTCGAAAGCCCATTTAATAGCCAGTAATTCCCGGTTACCAACATCGTAGTTGGATTCAGCAGACGAGAATTTCCTGGACATAAAGGCACAGGGATGTAATTCTAGGGAATCCGGATCCTTCTGAGATAGGATGGCCCCTACTCCAACCTCCGAGGCATCAACCTCAACAATGAAAGGCAATTCTGGGTTGGGATGTCTGAGGACAGGGGCTGAGACAAAGGCTTGTTTCAAGGCCTGAAAAGATAACTCCGCTTCACGTGACCAGTTGGTAGGATCTGCTCCCTTCTTAGTCAGTGCCACAATGGGAGCAACTAGGTCAGAGAAAGAGTGAATAAATCTTCTATAGTAATTCGCAAACCCTAAAAAGCGCTGAATTGCTTTTAAATTGGTGGGTTGCGCCCAACTAAGGATGGCTTGGAGCTTCTTTGGTTCCATACAGAATCCCCGAGGGGAAATAATGTACCCTAAAAAGGATACCTCCGTGACATGAAATTCACACTTCTCCAGCTTGGCATATAGGTGATTTTCACGTAATTTCTTTAGAACCTGACGCACCTGGGTAACATGTTGTTCTATAGAGTCAGAATATATCAAAATATCGTCTAAGTAGACTACAACGAATTTTCCAAGAAATTCACGGAGCACATCGTTAATGAGATCCTGGAAAACTGCCGGAGCGTTGGACAGGCCGAATGGCATAACCAGATACTCATAGTGGCCTGACTGAGTACTGAATGCCGTTTTCCACTCATCCCCTGACTTGATTCTGATAAGGTTATATGCTCCTCTCAGGTCAATCTTAGAAAAAATCACAGCCGAACGTAGCTGATCAAAGAGGACAGAAATCAGCGGCAAAGGGTAAGTATTCTTTACTGAGATTTTATTCAAGGCTCTAAAGTCAATGCAAGGTCTGAGTGATCCATCCTTCTTCTCCACGAAGAAGAAGCCTGCACTTAAAGGGGATTTAGATGGCCTGATAAATCCTTTCCCTAGGCTTTCTTTAACATACTCATTCATGGCCACAGTTTCAGGACCGGACAATGCATATAACCTTCCCTTAGGCAAAGTGGCACCAGGAATTAACTCAATAGCACAATCATAAGGCCTATGGGGAGGCAGAATATCCGCATTGCCCTTGGAAAATACATCAACAAAATCCTGGTATTCCACTGGAATGGGTGCGGGAACGACAGCAGCTATTCTGATGGGAAGCGTAATACATTCCTTATTACAGATGGTACCCCATTGTAAGATCTCCCCCGACTGCCAATCAATGATGGGATTATGAAAGGCCAGCCAAGGGTGACCCAGAACCACAGGAACTGCTGGGCAATGGGTAAGGAAAAACTCAATCTTTTCAGAATGCAGAGCTCCTACCGAAAGTAGAACAGGAGGTGTACAGAGAGAAATAACCCCATTGGACAAGGGACTCCCATCTAAACCATGCATGGTGATACACCTACCCAAGGCTAACTGAGGAATAACTAAGGCCTTGGCCCATGTTAAATCCATAAAGTTCCCTGCAGCTCCACTGTCCACAAAAGCCGAGACCGAGGAACAGAGGCTGCCAAAGGAAACCTTAGCTGGAACTAACAGTGAATTATTTGAGGAGATAAGCTGCAGACCAAAGTGAACCCCCTCACAACTCACTTGGTCGAGGCATTTCCCGACTTGTTCGGACAACTACGGGCAAAATGTCCCTTACCCCCACAGTATAAACAAAGACCAGAATTTTGCCTTCTGGTTCTTTCTTCAGGAGACAGTTTGGAGAGGCCTATCTGCATGGGCTCCTCTATGTCCACAGGAATGGAAAAAACACAAGGAGTAGACCCGACAGATGCTCCTTTTTCAGCCCTCCGCTCTCTGAGACGACGATCAATCTTAATAGAGAGCTCCATGAGTTTATCGAGCGTCTCAGGAGCGGGATACTGAAGGAGACTGTCTTTTATAGACTCGGATAAGCCGAGGCGAAACTGACTGCGCAGGGCTGGGTCATTCCATCCACAGTCGTTCGACCAACGGCGAAACTCCGTACAATAAATCTCTGCGGGATTCCTACCCTGTCTGAGAGCACGCAACTGACTCTCGGCGGATGCCTCTCTATCAGGGTCGTCATACAATAGCCCTAAAGACCCCAGAAAGGCGTCTACAGACAATAAAGCCGGATCGTCTGTCTTTAAACCAAAAGCCCAGGTCTGAGGATCCCCCTGTAGCAAAGAAATAATAATTCCTACCCGCTGAGATTCCGTACCTGAGGAGACTGGTCTTAAACGAAAATACAGTTTACAAGACTCTTTAAAATTAAAAAACTGCTTTCTATCCCCAGAAAAACGGTCAGGCAGATGCATTTTTGGTTCAGGAATGACCCTCGGGGAAGTCCGTAACAGATCTTCCTGTGACCTCACCCGAAGGGACAGATCCTGAACCATCTGAGTAAGCTCTTGAATCTGGCTAACTAAAAGCTGGCCAGGGTTTGGCCCAACACCGGTGGGATTCATGAGGCTGACAAATCTCCCAACTGAATAAGGGAAAAAATTAACTCCTGTTTAATTTTAAATGTTAGTCTGGCCGGTGATAATGTTATGATTCCCGTACTCCAGACCAGAGGAGATCTTATGGCAGAGGTCTGGGTACTGGAAAGATATGCTGGTTACGGGAGCAGGAAAGCCTAGTAACCCCTGGCGCCCTAACTCCGTTGTCTCGCCCGTGTTGTCAGAAATCCCCTGCGAGACTATGGTTGCTTGAGCCCATGGCAGCCGTGTTCGAAGGGCGGATTATGTCTGCCCAACCCCGATGCCCCCTCAGGTCTTAATGGGAGACAAAGGGAAATCCGAGACAGGGTGATAACAAGGGGCCCTCTGACTAAGCAACCAGGCCAGGGGTTACAAGCTATCTAACTTAAACCAAAAGTATGTGCGGACAAACCGCCAGGGAAAAGGACAACCAAAAGATCCCCTGATCCGTTACTCCTATCCAGCACCGCTGGATACCAGAGTGGATCTGTGGGAGCGGAATCCTCCGCAAAAACTCCGGAACACAAAGAAACTAAATAATAAATCGTAAGCGGTCAGGCCGCAACACACGGCTACGCCGCGACTCACGAACACCACAGGATGTTAAAGGTGCTCGGTCGGACTCCAGGAATAGATGACAAATTCCGAGTACTGGATCACTGAGGACAGGAACAACCGGATTGAGCAGGACTGGAAACTCTCTGTAACAGACTCAGCAAACAGGAAGCTATCACCGGCGTCTGTAAGAAGTCCTGAGAGTGCCTTTATTTGGGAACCCTCCAATCAGGATCCAGACAGGGTAATAAACATCATGCCGTGCAGCTGCATGCTGCACGGCCAGGATACAAATTAACTCATTATCTAGACCTAGCAACGGGGAACGCGGTCCGACAGTGGCGTCCCCGTTGCTATGGTCTGAGCGGCTCCGTGCGCCCGGCGTCTAGCGTTGCTAGGGAGCCGGCGGCTGTGTGCCTGCGGCGTCCCTAGTTGCTAGGCGCCGGGCCGCACTGACGGGCGGACCCTCGGCGCCTAACAGTTACATGGAATAAGAAGCTGGTGCAGCTGGGAGAGAGTTACATGGAATGAGGAGCTGGTGCAGCTGGGAGAGAGTTACATGAACTGAGGAGCTGGTGCAGCTGGGAGAGAGTTACATGGAATGAGGAGCTGGTGCAGCTGGGAGAGTTACATGGAATGAGGAGCTGGTGATGATGGGAGTTACATGGAATGAGGAGCTGTTGCAGCTGGGTGAGAGTTACATGGAAAGAGGAGCTGGTGCAGCTGGGAGAGAGTTACATGGAATGAGGAGCTGGTGCAGCTGGGAGAGAGTTACATGGAATGAGGAGCTTGTGCAGCTGGGAGAGAGTTACATGAAATGAGGAGCTGGTGCAGCTGGGAGAGAGTTACATGGAATGAGGAGCTGGTGCAGCTGGGAGAGAGTTACATGGAATGAGGAGCTGGTGCAGCTGGGAGAGAGTTACATGGAATGAGGAGCTGGTGCAGCTGGGAGAGAGTTACATGGAAAGAGGAGCTGGTGCAGCTGGGAGAGAGTTACATGGAATGAGGAGCTGGTGCAGCTGGGAGAGAGTTACATGGAATGAGGAGCTGGTGCAGCTGGGAGAGAGTTACATGAACTGAGGAGCTGGTGCAGCTGGGAGAGAGTTACATGGAATGAGGAGCTGGTGCAGCTGGGAGTTACATGTACTGAGGAACTGGTGCAGCTTGGATGACCTGGAGGAAATCACAGGAACTATACTGGAGCTGAAGCAAGTAAAAAGTTATCCCAAATGAGAGCTGTCTGAGGTCGGTCAGAATGTTGATGCAGAGGAGATCCAAGCTGGGGATGAAGGAGACCTGGAGAGTTCCAGCTTGGTTGTGGGAAGCCATGGAGTGGTGGCTCTCCAGGAGAAAGTAGATCTGCTGGGGGGGTGACAAATGTGGATCCGGTGGTGGCTGTGGTCTCTCAGGGTCTGGTCTAGGATTGGCAATCAACCATTGATGTTCAGGAATAATTGATGGTCTATACCTGACGTTAACTAGTTTTACAATGAAAGGTGGAGAGTTTGTTAGTTCCCCGCCATCAATAGTAGACATGGTCCAGATGTTTTTTCCCATCATTTGCAGACTGCTGCCGCTGTACAGAGCTGCTAAGCTGTCAGCCAGCAGCCCTACCTCTTACAAATAGTGTGCAGTACCAGCTGGGAATAAGATGCCCCATCCACCTCACTGAAGTGACAGGCTCAGCTGTTAGTCATGCAGCCCCACTGCATCCACTCTGTCCGTACTCCTACATACATGCCTTCCTGGGAGTGTGTCTCCTCGTCTCGTCATGGTTGTTAGTCTCTGGCACAGCTGTGTAATCATGTTTGTGTGTATGTATGTATGCTGAGTAGTGAGTACTGCCAGCAGCAAGCCTCACACCTCCGCTGCAGTAGAGCAGTGTGATGGGGTGGGGGGGGGGGGTTGTGACACCAATGAGTGAAGGAATGGAGTAACATAGTAACATAGTATCTGAGGTTGAAAAAAGACAATTGTCCATCGAGTTCAACCTATTTGTGGTCTCCTATGCATGATGATTTGACTAAAGTTTCTGATTGATGCTGCTGTCAGCCGTTGCATTTTATCCCTATTTATAGTAACTATAATGCATGAATATGCACCATACCCCTGGATATCCTTATCCATTAGGAATTTATCTAACCCATTCTTAAAGGTGTTGCCAGATTCTGCCATTACAACTCCCTCAGGCAGGGAATTCCAAACACGTATTGTCCTTACCGTGAAAAAGCCTTTACGCCGTATTGTGCGGAATCTCCTCTCCTCTAACCTGAGCGAGTGTCCACGAGTCCTCTGTGTTGATCTAACCAAAAACAGGTCCTGCACAAGCTCTGTGTATTGTCCCCTTATATATTTGTAGATGTTGATCATATCCCCTCTTAGTCTCCGCTTTTCCAATGTAAACATGCCTAGTCTTTCAAGCCTTCCTTGTATTCCATCATCTCCATGCCCTTAGTTAGTTTGGTCGCCCGCCTTTGAACCTTTTCTAGCTTCAGGATATCCTTTTCGTAGTACGGTGCCCAGAATTGTACACAGTATTCAAGGTGTGGCCTCAATAGTGATTTATATAACGTGAGTATAATACTCTCGTCCCTAGCATCAATACCCCATTTTATGCATGCTAATATCTTATTAGCCTTCTTTGCTGCAGTACTACTTTGGGTACTTCTGCTTAGCTTGCTATCTATGAGGACACCTAAGTCCTTTTCCAGTAGAATCCCCTAATTTTACCCCATTTAGTAGGTAGGTGTTATTTTTGTTCTTGTTACCACAGTGCATTACCTTACACTTGTCTGTGTTGAAGCGCATTCTCCATTTCGCTGCCCAAGCTTCTAATTTAACTAAGTCGTTCTGAAGCGACTCAGCATCCCCCTCCATATTTATAGCCTTACACAATTTGGTATCATCTGCAAAAATTGACACCATGCTCTCTAGACCTTCTGTTAGGTCGTTAATGAAAATATTGAACAATAGCGGTCCTAATACTGAGCCTTGCGGCACACCACTTAGCACTTCAGTCCAAGTTGAAAAAGATCCATTAACCACAACGCGCTGCTCCCTATTATCTAACCAGTTTTTGACCCAAGTGCATATTGTGCTTCCTAGCCCTGATTCTTGTAGCTTGTAGATAAGTCTCATGTGTGGTACAGTATCGAACGCTTTGGCAAAGTCTAAAAAGATTACATCCACGTCTTTACCCTGATCTAGGTTTGCGCTTACTGTTTCATAAAAGCCAAGTAAGTTGATTTGACAGGATCTGTCCTTCATAAACCCATGTTGATTCCTTTTAATGACATTATTGACTTCAAGGAACTTCTGAATACTATCTCTTAGAATACCTTCCAATACTTTCCCCACTATAGATGTAAGACTAACTGGTCTATAATTACCTGGTTCAGCTTTACTTCCCTTTTTGAATATAGGCACTACTTCCGCTATACACCAGTCTTTGGGAACCATACCTGATATAACTGAATCCTTAAAGATCAAAAACAGTGGTTTTGCCAGTTCAGTGTGAAGCTCCATTAGAACCCTTGGGTGAATACCATCGGGTCCTGGTGATTTATTAATCTTTAAATGTTTTAATCGGTCACAGACTACTTCCTCGCTTAAGTAAGGACCTATCAGGGGGATACTCACAGGGACGTGCAGTCAGGGGAGGCAGTGCCTCCCCTGATAGTAATGATTAAAATAATACAAAGAAGATACTTATGATACATATTCTGTGTCATAAGTAAATGCTTTGGCCTTTATATTATTTTAATCATTGCTATATTTGTAAAAATGCACTTTAAAAGTGTTTCGGAGGCACCGCTCTTGGTGCCTCCTGCTGTCAGTGTGTAGGGGCCGGAAGCGGGGGGCGGGGCCAGGCATTGGCCAGCAAAAACCCATTGATAAAATCCCTATAAGCGGCACCTAGCTGAAGTGCCGCTTTGACAGGGGCGTGCTTTCAGCTCATATGGAAAGCACGCCCCTGTCACTGAGGAAGCTTTAATTGGGAATTGGTTGATTTGGGGAGGGGGCACCACAGAACGTGCCCGCTTGTCATCTAGTACATTTTTTATACTTCTTTTACAATTACTATTTGCAGCCGTCTGTTCCTCAGCCCATCCCACAGCCTGTCTCCCTGCACCGTGTCAGCCCCGGCAGGGCCGTATCTAACTGGTGGTGGTGCTACTCGTGGATCTACGGGCCGGACTCGCAGGGGCGGACTGGGACGCATGGACTTCAGGTCGGTCCCTGTTTGGCCAGTCCCGACTCCCCCTCCATGGCAATCACTCACTGCTTTGCCTGGCTGGTTGCCGCGATCGGGGCTCAGCTCCGATCCGGCAACGTAGGGAAATAGCTTCTGCGCATGCGCAGAAGATGAATTGTCTCAGTTGCGCTGCTTTCCCTCCCTTTCTCCTCACAGGACAGGGGTCCCCACCGCTGCCGTCTGCCTCTGTGTCTTAAGACTGGGCTGCGTCACACACTACACAAGGGAGAGTAGTGCAGCCAGTGCCTGTCTGAGCGCACCCACCACGCTGAACATGCTCCTGGCCTCAGCTGTTCCTGACTCCTTCCATCTTCTTCTCCCTGTCGGCTCTGCCTCCTGCACATTTGTTGGCCCCGGAGAAATAACTTTCAGAAGGATGCTGAACCTGCCATCCTGGAACAACTGCCCCCAGCCACTGCCAACCAAAGGTAAATAAAAGCAATGTGTGGCAGCATATAAAATGTATAAGTGGCAGAACCAGATTAAGACCCCACAGGAAATACACCGCCTCGGGCCCCATATTAATGTATGATATAAATACTTACAAACACCTCTGTCCTGTCACACAGACAGACCGACCCCCCCCACCTCGCAGATCCACGAGTAGCACCACCACCAGTTAGATATACGCCCCTGCCCCCCTCTGCCGGGGCTGACACGGTGCAGGGAGATAGGCTGCGAGACGGGCTGGGGAACAGGCGGACGGGCACGGTGCAAATAGTATAATGTATATTTAGTATAAAAAAACTTACTAGATGACAAGCGGGCACGTTCTGTGGTGCCCCCTCCCCAAATCGACCACTGCCCAATTATAGCTTCCTCAGTGACAGGGACGTGCTTTCCATATGAGCTGAAAGCACGCCCCTCTCAAAGCGACACTTCAGCTAGGTGCAGCTTATAGGGATTTTATCAATGGGTTTTTGCTGCCCAATGCCTGGCCCCGCCCCCCGCTTCCGGCCCCTTCACACTGACAGCAGGAGGCACCAAGAGCGGTGCCTCCGAAACACTTTTAAAGTGCGTATATATATATATATATAATCTGCTTCGGCCTACGGTGCGAGTGCGGGACTCTGGAGGACTATCCCTCTCTTTCTATGTAGTATATATAGACACTCATGGCTATATCTGCGGTGGATGGACACACACACATACTGTATGTTACACACAAATCTGTTATCTGGCACTCACTGATATTTTATGTATATATTGTTTATCATTCTCTTTTTTCCCATCTGCCTGATTTTCCCCGTTTTCCTCTGGTCTCCACCTCTGTTTCCCCCTATGTTCATCTCATCCCCCTGTGGTCTGCTCATGTTTTTCCCCGTTCCCGACGGATATTATATATTTTTTTATGTTACACTTACACCCTTTTCAGACAGAAATTCCGGTAATTACCCGACATTTTAGTGCCAGTTTGTTTTGCCAGGCTCTGTCTGACCTCCCCCCCTTTCACACAGAAGAGCAAATGACCGGGTCAAGAATTTCGACCCGGTAATTGCAGACCAAAACGGGTATTTCGTCTGTGTGAAATGGTCAACCTGGGTCGAAATTCCAGTGTATCCGACCCTGGTGAACTCCTGGGTCGAAGTCCCGGTAATTTCAACCTGGGTTAGGGTCGTCGGCAGGACTTGGCAGACATTGTGGCTGCAGTGCCTCACCAGCCACTGACCTCACCGCACACCACTGGATATTCTCATTATTGAGATTGTGTGTCAGTCCCTGAATTGGGTCCTCTCTAATGAATACTGTTGAAAAAAACTCATTTAGTGTGTCCGCTATGTCATTATCATTTTTGCTTAAGACTCCCAACTTGTCTTTTAAAGGGTCTATACTCTCCTTCTTTAATCTCTTGCTATTAATGTATTTAAAGAATTTTTTGGGATTTGCTTTGCTTTCCTTTGCTACAAGTTTTTCCGTTTCTACTTTAGCCGCTCTTATTTCCTTTTTGCAAATTTTGTTACATTCCTTATAGTGCTGAAATGACTCTGCTTCCCCGTCAGATTTGTATTTTTAAATGCTCGCCTTTTCTTGCCCATAAGTTCCTTAATCTTTTTGTTAAGCCACATCGGTTTATGATTTTTATTCCTTTTTTTGCTGCTCATAGGAATAAATTTGAGTGTATTTTTAGCTAGCAGGAATTTTAGTACCTCCCATTTCTCCATAGTATTTTTTCCTAAAAACAAACTTCCCATTCAATATCCCTGAAAAATACCCTCATCTTTTCAAAATTTGCTTTGCTAAAGTTTAGAGTAGTTGGATGGGAATCTGGACGCTGCAGCCAAAGTGAAGTAAAATTAAAATAAAGTCATTAAACACCACACCAGGTGGTGGGACCTAGAAGGGATTAGTGAGGGTAGGGACTCTCAAGGAAAATTGGAGTGGGATCCCACAGGTACCAAACTGGGTAAAGAGCAGCTTTTAGGAAGGAAATAGGTAAGCCAGACCCTGTGGTTGACCCTTCTTTGCCTCATGTGGGGTGGATCCTTGTACTCTCCAGTTCCTGGGGAGTCTGTGGATTCTTCTTGCCCACTACCTGGTGGTTCTGTGGTCATCTCAGGCCATGAATCTCTCAGATGCCAGGCCTCCAGATAAACATGAAATGGTCATGAAGGTGGTCCTGGGCTCTGTGAAGGAGGAGGTGGAACAAGCAAAGGAAAGTTGTGTCCCTTCTGAAGGGGCAATGGTGGACATGGTGAAGGGAAGGTTTTGTGGGCGAAGCGGGAGTTATGCCATATATCTCAGCAGTATGGGTCCTCAGACTATATGATGTGCCAGCATTAATGTGGCTTCTGTCTTGTCCGACCAAGCTTAATTTATGGGCTTTGACATTTATTTTAAGCAGGATTAAGGCTGATTTTTTTATTTATTTCTGCAGTAGACTAGAATAAGCCCAGACAGTCCCACTTCCATTATACCACTGAAATGTGACAGTGACCACCGTGCCATCACTTACCTGTATGCTTACACGAAACAGAATGATTGAACACATACAAGGTTTCTTTACATCTTCTGGTGTCCACTCCGAGATTAAACATTATGGCGTAATTACTCAGACGGTAATATAAAACAGAATAAAAAAATAAGATTTTAAACCTACCGGTAAATCTTTTTCTCCTAGTCCGTAGAGGATGCTGGGGACTCCGTAAGGACCATGGGGTATAGACGGGCTCTGCAGGAGATATGGGCAGTCTAAAGAACTTTTAGTATGGGTGTGCACTGGCTCCTTCCTCTATGCCACTCCTCCAGACCTCAGTTAGAGAAACTGTGCCCAGAGGAGATGGACAATACGAGAAAAGGATTTTGTAAATCTAAGGGCAAGATTCATACCAGCCCACACCAATCATACCATATAACTTAGAATATACGCAACCAGTTAACAGTATGAACGAAAAAAACAGTATGTCAAAGACCGATTCCAACTGTAACATAACCCTTATGTAAGCAACCACTATATACAAGTCTTGCAGATTCAGTCCGCACTGGGACGGGTGCCCAGCATCCTCTACGGACTAGGAGAAAAAGATTTACCGGTAGGTTTAAAATCTTATTTTCTCTTACGTCCTAGAGGATGCTGGGGTCTCCGTAAGGACCATGGGGTTTATACCAAAGCTCTAAACCGGGCAGTAGAGTGCGGACGACCCTGCAGCACCGATTGAGCAAACACTAGGTCCTCATCAGCCAGGGTATCAAACTTGTAGAATTTAGCAAAAGTGTTTGAACCCGACCAAGTAGCAGCTCGGCACAACTGCAATGCCGAGACGCCTTGGGCAGCCGCCCAAGAAGAGCCCACCTTCGTAGTGGAATGGGCCTTTACCGAATTAGTTACCGGCAATCCAGCCATAGAATGAGCCTGCTGAATCGTGTTATAGATCCAGCGAGCAATAGTCTGCTTAGAAGCAGGCGCGCCAATCTTGTTGGCTGCATACAGGACAAACAGAGCCTCTGTTTTCCTAACCCTAGCCATCCTGGCTATATAAATTTTCAAGGCCCTGACCACATCCAGGGACTTGGAGTCCTCCAAGTCAGGCGTAGCCACAGGCACCACAATAGGTTGGTTCAAATGAAACGAAGAGACCACCTTAGGCAGAAATTGAGGACGAGTCCTCAACTCTGCTCTAGCCACATGAAAAATCAAGTAGGGGCTCTTGTGAGACAAGGCCGCCAACTCCGACACCCGCCTTGCAGATGCCAAGGCTAATAACATAACCACCTTCCAAGTAAGAAATTTTAATTCCACCGTTTGAAGAGGTTCAAACCAGTGCGACTTAAGGAACTGTAACACCATGTTAAGGTCCCATGGCGCCACTGGTGGCACAAAAGGAGGCTGGATGTGCAGCACTCCCTCCACGAAAGTTTGGACTTCTGGGAGAGAAGCCAATTCTTTTTGAAAAAATACAGATAGGGCCGAAATCTGCACCTTAATGGAGCCTAATTTTAAGCCCAAATCCACTCCCGTCTGTAGGAAGTGGAGAAAACGGCCCAGATGGAAATCTTCCGTAGGAGCATTCTTGGTTTAACATCAAGATACATACTTTCTCCAGATACGGTGATAATGGTTTGCCGTTACCTCCTTCCTAGCCTTTATCAGAGTAGGGATAACTTCCTCCGGTATACCTCTCTGCGCTAGGATTCGGTGTTCAACCGCCATGCCGTCAAACGCAACCGCGGTAAGTCTTGGAACATGCAAGGCCCCTGTTGTAACAGGTCTTCCCTGAGAGGAAGAGGCCACGGATCTTCCGTGAGCATTTCCTGAAGATCCGAATACCAGGCCCTTCAAGGCCAATCTGGAACCACGAGTATTGCTTGCACTCTGATTCTCAACACTTTTGAGATAAGAGGAAGAGGAGGGAACACATAGACCGACTGAAACACCCATGGTGTCACTAGGGCTTCTACCGCTACTGCCTGAGGGTCCCTTGACCTGGTACAATACCTCCGAAGCTTTTTGTTGAGGCGTGACGCCATCATATCTGTTTGAGGAAGTCCCCAAAGAGTTGCAATCTCTGCAAAGACCTCTTGATGAAGTCCCCACTCTCCCGGATGGAGATCGTGTCTGCTGAGGAAGTCTGCTTCCCAGTTGTCCACTCCCGGTATGAAGACTGCTGACAGAACACTTACATGGTTTTCTGCCCAGTGCAGAATTCTTGTGGCTTCCTCCATTGCCGCTCTGCTCCTTGTCCCGCCTTGGCGGTTTACATGAGCCACTGCTGTGATGTTGTCTGATTGAATCAGAACCGGTAGGTCGTGAAGAAGACACTTTGCTTGTCGTAGGCCATTGTATATGGCCCTTTATTCTGTAGATGGGACCCCGACCATTTGTCGAGATGGTCCCACTGAAACGTCCTCGTATGGAACCTGCTGAAGGGAATGGCCTTGTAGGCTGCCACCATCTTTCCCAGAACTCGAGTGCATTGAGGCACCGACACTCTTTTTGGTCTTAGCAGGTCCCTGACCATGCTCTGGATGTACTGGGCTTTTTCTATTGGTAGTAAAACCCTTTTCTGTTCCGTGTCCAGAATCATGCCTAGGAAGGATAGTAGAGTTGTTGGAAGCAACTGTGACTTTGGCAGATTGAGAATCCAACCGTGTTGATGTAACACTCTCAGGGAGAGGGACACGTTTTTCAGCAATTGATCCCTTGATCTCACCTTTATCAGGAAATTGTCCAAGTACGGGATAATTGTGACACCCTGCTTGCGCAGGAGCACCATCATTTCTGCCATTACCTTGGTGAAAATCCTCGGGGCCGTGGAAAGCCCAAACGGCAACGTCTGAAACTGGTAATGACAGTCCTGTACTACGAAACGTAGGTATTCTTGATGAAGAGGAAATATGGGGACATGAAGGTAGGCATCCTTCACGTCCAGCGACACCATAAAATCCCTTGCTTCCAGACTGGATATCACCGTCCGGAGTGATTCCATCTTGAATTTGAACTTTTTCAAGTATAGGTTTAGTGACTTTAGATTAAAAATTGGTCTCACCAAACCATCCGGCTTCGGGACCACAAACATTGTTGATGTGTAGACACGCCTCCTGGCTTGACCATATCCCCTGAAAATGTCTTCCTTTTGTGACTGCTCCCAATCCTCGGAGGCTCGCGTCCGTGGTCACCAGAACCCAGTCTTGAACGCCGAACCTGCGACCCTCTAGAACAGGCATGTCCAAACTGCGGCCGAAAGGACTGCATCTGATATTGTGGGGTTTTCTTGTGCTGTGGGGGAACAAATGGCAAAAAATGTAGATTTACCCACGGTAGCTGTGGAAACCAGGTCAACTAGACCATCCCCAAACAAAACCTCACCCTTGCAAGGTAAAACCTCCATATGCTTTTTTGAGTCGGCATCACCCGACCATGGCGGGTCCACAGAGCTCGCCTTGCCAAAATTGCCATGGCGTTGGCCCTGGAACCAAGTAGCCCCACGTCTCTTTGAGCGTCTCTCATATACAAGACTGCGTCCTTAATGTGGCCGAAAGTCAGGACAACAGTATCCTTGTCCAGGGTATCCATGTCAGCCAACAAGATATCTGTCCATGCTGCAACAGCGCTACAGACCCATGCCGATGCTATTGCCAGCCTGAGTAAAGCCCCTGTATGTGCATAAATAGATTTTAAGGTAGTCTCCTGTCTACGATCAGCAGGATCCTTAAGGGCCGCGGTGTCTGGAGACAGTAGCGCCACTTTCCTAGACTTACGCGTTAATGCCTTGTCCACCCTGGGCAAGGATTCCCAACGTACCCTGTCCTTTGCAGGGAAAGGATACGCCATAAGGATCCTTTTGTCTGGAGTTTCCAAAGCTTTTTCAAATAATTCGTTCAGTTCATGAGATGGAGGAAACGTTACCTCAGGTTTCTTCCCCTTAAACATGTATACCCCTGTGTCAGGAACAGAGGGGTCATCTGTAATATGCAAAACATCTTTTATTGCCACAATCATATAATGAATACTCTTGGTCACCTTAGGGTGTAACCTTGCCTCATCATAGTCGACACTGGAATCAGAATCCATGTCGGTATCAGTGTCTACTATTTGTGATAAGGGACCCTTTTGAGACCCTGACGGGCCCTGTGACTCAGCCAAATCCGCGGATTGACTCCCTGCTGTTTCCTTGGACTCAGCTTTGTCCATTCTCTTATGTAATAAGGTCACATTAGCATTTAAAATATTCCACATATCATACCAATCATGTATCGGCATTGCTGACGGAGACACCACAATCTTCTGCTCCACCTCCTCCTTGGATGAGCCTTCCGCTTCAGACATGTCGACACTCTCACACACACAGGGATCTATCTATAAGAGGACAGGTCCCCAACAAGGCCCTTTGGAGAGACAGAGAGAGAGTATGCCAGCACACACCCAGCGCCAACTGACACTGGAAACAATTCCCAGATATAGCGCTTTTATATTATGTCAATCGTGTAATACACTCACTGCGCCAAAATGTGCCCCCCCCCCCTCTTTTTCAGCCATGTATCACCGTTCTGGGGAGACAGCTTCTCTTCAGCACACTATGGAGAAAATGGTGCTGGTTAGCGCTGTGCGACCAAGCTCCGCCCCCTCTAGTGGCAGGCTTCGGTCCGCTCAAATTTACAATTAATGGCGGGGGATAAACATATTCACCGACTCCGCAGCCTATATGTGTCTAATATGCCAAAAAAAGAAGTATATATTGCTGCCCAGGGCACCCCTCCTGCGCCCTGCACCCATCAGTGCCGGTCGTGTGTGTAACATGTGGGAGCAATGGCGCGCAGCGTTACCGCTGCGCGCTTACCTCAGTGAAGATCAGAAGTCTTCTGCCGCCTGAGGTCTTCTTTTTTCTTATACTCGCCCGGCTTCTATCTTCTATGGTGTCCAGTAGCCTAAGAAACAGAGCCTATCATTTAAGTAGGTCTGTTTCTCTCTCCTCAGTCCTACGATGCAGCAGTGCTCCCTGAAAATAAAAAACCTAACAAAAGTCTTTTATCAGAGATACTCAGTAGAGCTCCCCTGTAGTGCACCAATTCTCCTCTGGGCACAGAATCTAACTGAGGTCTGGAGGAGGGGCATAGAGGGAGGAGCCAGTGCACACCCATACTAAAAGTTCTTTAGAGTGCCCATATCTCCTGCGGAGCCCGTCTATACCCCATGGTCCTTACAGAGTCCCCAGCATCCTCTAGGACGTAAGAGAAATAAAAGCTATACAGCAATAATTAGATGCAAACAAAAGCTTTTATTATGAACTCATACAGGAAGTATCCGCACCATATAGATGTAACATACAACAAACCACCGCAGATGGAACCCGGGTGACTCTAATGCACATGATAATGTACAGGGTATATATAGATAGGATCTTGTATCTGAAAACACTCCTGATCAAGATGAGTGTCAGCAACTAGTTAGGCAAACTAGAAGAAGTGAAAACACGTTCCAATGGCCGCCATATTGTCGTGCAGCAATACAGATTGTAGAAACTGGTATTAGACATACACATTTACACAAAGCACAAGATACAAAATAAACAGCAGAAAAAAGACCTAAGCATTTGGGATGTATTATTTAGGAAGTAAATAGAGGTACATTAATGAAAAGCGTGAGTAACAGTCATCAGTCTACTTGTGAAGGTCTCTAGAGTGGAGGTCTCTTGGACTGTGCAAGGCAGTGAGTTCCATGGTCAGGGCTGCAAAACTAAAAGTTCAACCCATAAATGAATGACAGGAGATTCTTGGTACTGCTGGTAACAATCCTTCATCTGTAGAAGCCAGCAGGGCAGTAAGGAGGCAGAAGCTGCTTCTGGTACCTTGGACCATGTAATGCTGGGCTGGCATCATCCACCCCTGGCGCCCAGCTAGACAACTATTTAGGATTGGTATTAGGTTCTCAGTACATGGAGCAAAAAGCAGGTCATCTACATAGCAGTGGTAGACCAGGCCATGACGTCTGATTATATCACCCAGTGGTAGCATGTATATTTTATAAAGCATAGGAGATAGGATTGACCCTTGAGAAACATTGCACAACAGTGATAATTATACTCCAGAAGATTTAAATGGTTCCGTGCTTGGGTAATGTCTAATATGTTCAACAAGAGCAGATTTATTTATCTCACAGCATGAAAATGGATTCTCACCTGTGAAATCGCTGATGTTTAACAAGAACTGATTTCCATGCAAAACATTTCCCACACTCAGAACAGGAATACGGCTTCTCACCTGTGTGACTTCTCTGATGTTTAACAAGATCTGATTTCCATGCAAAACATTTCCCACACTCAGAACAGGAATACGGCTTCTCACCTGTGTGACTTCTCTGATGTTTAACAAGATCGTATTTCCATGCAAAATATTTCCCACACTCAGAACAGGAATAAGGGTTCTCACCTGTGTGACTTCTCTGATGTGTAACAAGAGCTGATTTATATGTAAAGCATTTCCCACACTCAGGACAGGTATACGGCTTCTCACCTGTGTGACTTCTCTGATGTCTAACAAGAGCTGATTTCCGTGGAAAACACTTCCCACACTCAGAACAGGAATACGGCTTTTCACCTGTGTGACTTCTCTGATGTGTAACAAGATGTGATTTACATGCAAAGCATTTCCCACACTCAATACACGAATATGGCTTCTCACCTGTGTGACTTTTCTGATGTGTAACAAAATATGATTTCGATGCAAAACATTTCCCACACTGAGAACAGGAATATGGCTTCTCACCTGTGTGACTTCTCTGATGTGTAACAAGATGTGATTTATATGTAAAGCATTTCCCACACTCAGAACAGGGAAATGGCATCTCACCTGTGTGACTTATATGATGTGTAACAAGATATGATTTATATGTAAAGCATTTCCCACACTCAGAACAGGAATATGGCTTCTCACCTCTGTGGCTTTTCTGATGTGTAACAAAATTTGATTTTGATGCAAAACATTTCCCACACTGAGAACAGGAATATGGCTTCTCACCTGTGTGACTTATATGATGTTTAACAAGATGTGATTTACATGCAAAACATTTCCCACACTCAATACAGGAATATGGCTTCTCACCTCTGTGACTTCTCTGATGTGTAACAAGATGTGATTTCAATGCAAAACATTTCCCACACTCAATACAGGAATATGGCTTCTCATCTGTGTGACTTTTCTGATGTGTAACAAGATAAGATTTTAATGCAAAACATTTCCCACAGTGAGAACAGGAATATGGCTTCTCACCTCTGTGACTTCTCTGATGTGTAACAAGACTTGATTTATATACAAAACATTTCCCACACTCAGAACAGGAATATGGCTTCTCACCTGTGTGACTTCTCTGATGTGTAACAAGATCTGATTTCCGTGGAAAACATTTCCCACACTCAGAACATGGAAATGGCTTCTCACCTGTGTGACTTCTCTGATGTGTAACAAAAGCTGATTTGTATGTAAAACATTTCCCACACTCAGAACATGGAAATGGCCTCTCACCTGCCTTAGCTGGCTGATGGGTAATACACTTTGTATTCTGTGTAAAACATTTGGCATCTATAGAACAGGGAAACACTGTTTCTACTCTCAGAGCTGTAACAGATGCACCAATATCGGAGTGATCAGGATAACATTTCCTAGGATCAGAGGGATCAGCTGATAGAGCTGGATGTATAATTGGGGTAATGAGGTTATCTCCTGGAGAATCAGGTCTACGATCATTATCTTTTATGTCACAATCCGGGGATACCATTAGATGTCCTTCTGTGATATTCCTGCTTGTGTGTCCATTTGCTGGAAATAAAATACATTAATATATAAAATGAGTAGACAAGACCCAGGGTGTTACAGTTAACAATATATAATTTTATAACTGACATTTTTTTACCTGTAATCATTACAAAACAAAAAAGCTAGGATGCTTAGACTGGAACTTGATCATGTGGGATTACTAGAGGTGACACGGACGCTTGTGTGGGATTACTAGATGTGACATGGACGCTCATGTGGGATTACTAGAGGCGACATGGACGTTCATGTGGGATTACAAGAGGTGACACGGACGCTCATGTGGGATTACTAGAGGTGACACGGACGCTCATGTGGGATTACTAGAGGTGACACAGACGCTCATGTGGGATTACTAGAGGTGACATAGACGCTCATGTGGGATTACTAGAGGTGACATGGATGCTCATGTGGGATTACTAGAGGTGACACGGACGCTCATGTGGGATTACTAGAGGTTACATGGACGCTCATGTGGGATTACTAGAGGTGACACGGACGCACATGTGGGATTACTAGAGGTGACATGGACGCTCATGTGGGATTACTAGAGGTGACATGGGCTTTGCAATAATAAAATAGCAAAGAAGAGAAAGTGCTGTCCTGTTTGTGCACTAATAAATAATATATAACCTTTATTAAGTACAGTAAAGTATGTAAGCTAAATCAGTGATATATAAAACACAGAAGTAAATGTATAAAGGTGAATAAAGTAATTAAAAAAACAAGTGTATTTGTAGTTAAACAGCGGCATGTATATTATATTGGGTGATAACTGATTCAGTGCTGGTAATCCTGGTCAGTAAGAATATATTAATATATTACACCCATACGAGGACGGGCTAAATTACATTCAATTATATTGTGGCAGAGTTTCCTCCAGCGGTAATCTCAATGTAACATCATACTGTATGTATAAACACTTTATGGGGGGGATTCAGTTAATCGCAAAAAATTCCCTATCCATTTAGCCGCAAATAGTGGTGAAAATCCTCCATAGGTTTTACTGCAAGTTTTTTTTACTTTGCGCACAAATGTCTGCGCACTGAGCAGTTGTGCGGTGTTAGGAGGAACTCGTATAAAAAGGCTTTTTAAATGTTTCCTACTGTATTGTGTTTCTGACCTATAGTTTCTTACTATATTGTCGTTTTGACCTAGTTTCCTAATGTATTATCTTACTGACCTATAGTTTCCTTCCATATTGTCTTACTAACCTAGAGTTTCCTTCTGTATTCTTTTACTGACCTAGTTTCCTACTGTATTGTCTTACTAACCTTCAGTTTCCTACTGTATTGTTTTACTGACCTATAGTTTCCTACTGTATTGTCTTACTGACCTTCAGTTTTACTGTTGTCTTACTGACCTATAGTTTCTTATTGTAATGTCTTACTGACCTAGAGTTTCCTTTTGCATTCTTTTACTGACCTAGTTTCCTACTGTATTGTCTTACTGACCTATAGTTTCCTACTGTATTGTCTTACTGGCCTATAGTTTCCTACTGTATTGTCTTACTGACCGATAGTTTCCTTCTGTATTGTCTTACTGACCTACAGTTTCCTACTGTATTGTCTTACTGACCTACAGTTTCCTACTGTATTGTCTTACTAACCTACAGTTTCCTACTGTATTGTCTTACTGACCTATAGTTTCCAGGAGAAAAAAGAAGAAAGAATTCGAAATGCGCTATGGTGGTGCACACAAATATATATATATATATATATATATATATATGAGTATGGGTAGATAGGGGTATTGGCGACCAGCTGGTGGAAGGTCTCCTGTATGACCTTCCACCCTAAGTTAAGCTGTTTTTTACTAACTACTAATTTTTAAAAAAATATTTTTATTCTTATTTCTTTCCATTCTATGTCTTAAAATATTTTTATACAACTGCTTTTTACTATATAATCCGTTTTAATACATTTTTTATATCTGTAGAGGAATCGGTTTTATATGTATCTTTTAGAAAGCAAGTGTAAAATATATATTTTTTATTGATAAAATAAATTGTTATTTTTCTTTTTCATAAAAAGGAGTTTCTTCCTTAATCCAGTCCTATATATACGATACTAGTCCACTAAATATTTTGGTATATAAAAACACCAGCTGGTCGCCAATACCCCTATCTACCCATACTCATTTAATCTTATACAGCATCTCACCAATGCTGTAAAACTGTTTAGGGGACGGCTGACACCCTATTACTTACAAGGGAGTGTTTTTTACATATAAATATATTCAATTTCAGGTGGTGTTTTCCCTCACATGTGGCGCTTTACTCATATTTTTTACATATATATATATATATATATATTTTTTTTTTTTTTATTTAAATCTTTTTTTATTGCGGCAACAAAGAAGTGATACAAACATACCACAATAGTTACAATGTTGATTTGATACGTCCAGTTGCAAAATGTGGACAGAGCAGATATCGTACATTGATACAAATTCTCGTTATAGTGGAAACAGTCATACAAATAAGTAAATCTGAGTATAACATTAAGTGTTCAAGGTGTACATCTCTTGGTGTCGAGGAAAACTTATTGTATATCAGTATAAATCAGTAATCGTCAACAGCAATGTCCCAAAAATAATTTTTTAACATACAAACACAAATAATACTGCGAGTCCTGAACCTCAACAACGGCCAATATGCAAGAGTAGGTGTCCCCCTCCCCACGCCAAGGCTATCGGAGGATCATGGGTTATCAGCCTGGTAAGATACCATGTTGTGTCTTTAAGACTATAATGAATCTGATTTCTAGTGGTACGTGGGAGCGTGTCTATGTACGACTCCCAGAGTGAAAAAAAACGCTCCACTTCCCTTTCCTTATGCAGGAGTGTCTCCATCCAGTCCATTCGAAACAGAAAGTATCGTTTATTAAAAAAACAATGGCAACTGAGGGGGTGAATTATCAAGCCAACTCTGCAATATAGTTTTTTTTACCCGCTGCGCTTATGGCCAGTAGTAATTTCTTACTACCCGGGGTTATTCGAAGCATAGGATTAACCATTCCAAAAATTGCCCACTCCGGGGTAAATGGGACATAATTTGTAAATTTGTATTCAGCATATCTGCGTATTAAGTGCCAGAAATATTGTACGATAGGGCAAGCCCACAGGCAATGGTAGTTATCCGCCTCCTCCTGGTGACACCATGGACAGTTATGAGTCGCGGAGGTTCCTATATGAAATCGACGTAGCGGGGAAAGATATGCATTATGGAATATGTTTAAGAATAGCTCAGTATACATGCTAGAAGGGAGAGTTCTGCGAGAATACAGAAGGGCCTTTTCCAAATCAGGGAAGTGGGACAACCACCCCGACACTCTTCCCGACACTTTAGTATGATCCATAATATCTCTGAGAAAAGTATAATGGATCGAGATAGCTTTACGTTGAGGGACTGTATTTTTCAAGAGGACGTCTAGGGGGCTATCCCAATCTTTGTCAGAAAAATGCTGTAGGACGTGGCTTACATAAAAGCGTGTCTGCAGGAAGGCCAGAGGATATGGCCTAACCATGGCATATTTAGTAGAAAGTTCTGTAAAGGTGAGAGGGCGTTTCTCCCCGACACTAGAGACTCAATGTTCTCTATTCCCGCGAGTCTCCATAGGGTGAAGGGATGAGCAGCCATGCCGTCTAGGAATTGAGGATTTTTGACCAGGGGCAGATGTAAAGAATAGAAACCATTGAGTCCAGCCTTGTGACGCAGGATGTGCCAAAGCCTCCGCGTTGTCCAAAGCAAAGGATTCAATTTGATATGTTCCTCCACTTCCTGATCATGTTGATGTAACAAGCTTATTAATGCAGGGTCCCTCAAAAATTCTTGTTCCAGAGAGACATCAGTATAAATCGATGTCCCTTGCAGCCAGTCTCTTAAATGTCACAAGAGAGCTGAGTGATTATACCCAGTGACATCAGGGAAGTTGATGCCGCCATTCGTTTTTGGTTGATATAACTTCCGTAAAGCAATGCATGCGCGCCCTCCATTCCATATAAATTTCCTAATCAAAGCGTTCAAGTGAACGGTATCTGCTTTAGTCAAAAGTACTGGAAGGTTTTGTAGTGGGTATAATATTCTAGGTATTGCTACCATTTTTAAGAGATCTGCTCGCCCCAGGAAAGAGGGTGGCAGGTGTTCCCAACGTCTCACATCTTCCATAAGAGTATGTATTACCTTTTTAATATTAAATTGGTATAAATTGACCGGATTTCGGGGTAAAATTATTCCCAAGTAAGGGATAAATGTTCTGGCCCATTGCAGAGACAAATGGGAGGCCCAGCGAGGTTGAGTTAGTGTACCCCTAAGGAGCATTGCCACAGATTTGTCCATGTTAAGTTGCAGGCCGGATATAGAACCATATAAATGAATTGTGTGTAATATTTGATCTAGGGAGTGTTCCGAGTTGGATACATACAACAAAATATTGTCTCCGAATGCAGAGATCTTTATTTCTCTGCACCCAACTCTAATACCCTGAAAGGCGTGCCATTGCTGAAGAGTGCGTAGTAAGGGATCCAGTGCTATGTTGAAGAGGAGGGGTGATAATGGGCAACCTTGACAGGTGCCTCTTTCTAGTGTAAAGCTTGGGCTTAAAAGGCCGTTAACCAGTAGGGAAGTATTTGGATTGTGGTAGATATATTTTATAAAATTTACAAAACTATCATCAAAGTCTCTTTTTTTCTAACACAGTATAGAGGTGCGACCAGAGTATAGAGTCAAAGGCCCTATGGATGTCTAAGCTGACCAATATATTTTGAGTGGGTGCCGGGCGTTGAGCCGCCACAACAGCCGCTATAGCCGTACTAATGGCTCTAACTGCATGACGTCCCTGTACGAATCCCATTTGATGGTCCGAGAGGATTGATGGCAGTATAGCCTGGAGGCGCGTTGCCATGATTTTGGCCACCAATTTGTAATCGACATTTAACAGGCTTATAGGTCTGTAAGACGTCAACAAACTCAGATCCTTGTCTGGCTTAGGGAGTAGGGTTATGAAAGCATCATTGAAAGCGGAGTAGAGAGCTCCCTTTTCGTGTATAGACCTAAATAATTCTAGCAAGGTCAGGGCAATGTGGGCTTGTAAAATTCAGTAATAGTCGCCCGACAGACCATCAGGTCCCGGAGACTTTCCATGAGGAAGGTTAGATATGGTTTTATTGATTTCATCCATAGTTATTGGGCCAGCAAGTGCTTCTCTCTGATCAGACGTCAATTTAGAAAGCACTGATTCCGAAAGGATAGTCATCTGGTCGGCCAAATTAATAGGGGTTGAGCGAAAATAAGATTTTACTTACCGGTAAATCTATTTCTCGTAGTCCGTAGTGGATGCTGGGGACTCTGTAAGGACCATGGGGAACAGACGGGCTCTGCAGGAGACATGGGCACCTCAAGAAAGAATTTAGATTCTGGTGTGCTCTGGCTCCTCCCTCTACGTCCCTCCTCCAGACCTCAGTTAGAGAAAAACTGTGCCCGGAAGAGCTGACAGTACAAGGAAAGGATTTTGGGAATCCAGGGTAAGACTCATACCTGCCACACCAATCACACCGTATAACTTGTGATAACTTTACCCAGTTAACAGTATGAACAATCACAGAGCATCAGATAAACTCTGATGCAACTATAACATAACCCTTATTTAAGTAATAAATATATACAAGCATTGCAGAAGAAGTCCGCACTTGGGATGGGCGCCCAGCATCCACTACGGACTACGAGAAATAGAATTATCGGTAAGTAAAATCTTATTTTCTCTAACGTCCTGGTGGATGCTGGGGACTCCGTAAGGACCATGGGGATTATACCAAAGCTCCCAAACGGGCGGGAGAGTGCGGATGACTCTGCAGCACCGAATGAGCAAACACAAGGTCCTCCTCAGCCAGGGTATCAAACTTGCAGAACTTTGCAAAAGTGTTTGAACCCGACCAAGTAGCAGCTCGGCAAAGTTGTAAAGCCGAGACCCCTCAGGCAGCCACCCAAGAAGAGCCCACCTTCCTTGTGGAATGGGCCTTAACTGATTTAGGCAGCGGCAACCCAGCCGCAGAATGAGCCTGCTGAATCGTGTTACAGATCCAGCGAGCAATAGTTTGCTTTGAAGCAGGCGCCCCAAAGCTTGTTGGAAGCATACAGGATAAACAAAGATTCTGTTTTCCTGACCTTAGCCGTTCTGGCTACATAAACCTTCAAAGCCCCCAAGTCAGTAGTAGCCACAGGCACCACAATAGCTTGGTTAATATTAAAGGATGAAACCACTTTCGGCAGGAAATTGTAGGCGGGTCCGCAATTCTGCTCTATCCGCATGGAAAACCAGATAAGGGCTTTTATGTGACAAAGCCGCCAATTCTGACACACTCCTAGCCGAAGCCAAGGCTAATAGCATGACCACCTTCCACGTGAGATATTTTACTTCCACTGTTTTGAGTGGTTCAAACCAGTGTGATTTCAGGAAACTCAACACCACGTTAAGATCCCAAGGTGCCACTGGAGGCACAAAAGGGGGCAGAATATGCAGCACTCCCTTTACAAACGTCTGAACTTCAGGCAGAGAAGCCAGTTCTTTTTGAAAGAAAATGGATAAGGCCGTAATCTGAACCTTAATGGAACCCAATTTAAGGCCCAAAGTCACTCCCGACTGTAGGAAGTGAAGGAAACGGCCCAGCTGGGATTCCTCCGTAGGGGCATTCCTGGCCTCACACCAAGCCACATATTTTCGCCATATACGGTGATAATGTTGAGAAGTCACATCCTTCCTAGCCTCTATCAGCGTAGCGCGGTAAGTCTTGGGACAGGGCCCTTGCTGCACAAGTCATGTCTTAGAGGCAGAGGCCATGGGTCCTCTGAGAGCATTTCTTGCAGATCTGGGATACCAAGTCCTTCTTGGCCAATCCGGAACAATTGGTATTGTTCTCACTCCTCTTTTTCTTATGATTCTCAGCACCTTGGGTACGAGAGGAAGAGGAGGAAATACATAGACCGACT
>NW_026967526.1:0-42500 GCF_028390025.1 Pseudophryne corroboree | reverse complement strand
TGTGTAATGTATCCACTGGGCTAACTATCGCAAATAAGGAATAAAAGATATGGAATAGAAAATATATATGGAATAGAGAATAAAAAATAATAAATAAAAATAATAAAGTAAAATAAAAATAATAATAAATGTAAATAGAAATAAATAAGAATAAAAATAAATATAAATAAAGTAAAATAAAAAACAAAAATAAAAAACAAAAATACAAAACAAAAATAAAGATAATAATAAAAATCAAAATCAAAATATGTGTAAATAAATAAAGGACACATAACACATATGAACATACATGTATGTGTCACTCATAAAGCATCTATAACATCATGCAACAATGGAACCTGAGGGCTTAAAGTGGTACAACATCCACAACGGTCCAGCCCAACCGCTCACATCTCCAACATCAAAGTACTTGTTACATACATAATTGGTATTGTCCCAATAAGGTTTAGACGTATGAGTGTCTAACCATACATTTCACAAATAACATTTTATAAAAATACAAAGAGACAATAATTATTACATGTAAACATAACAATCCCATCCCCCCTCGTAATATCAGATGAACATATTATCAAAATATATAGGATACCCCTGTGGGGCAAAACAACTCCAAAGATGACCGTCAAGTATTATAAAACCATTATATATTCAGGGAGATGTAGCACTAGAATAATGTACATACTAATACAAATAATACATAATATCAAAAAATGGCACAATTATGTATAGATACAATAACTTCGCACTCCTCAAAAAAATCAACTGTTGGAGATAGGAACAGGGGCAAGAACCTTAAGGTCCAGCCCAGGAGACTAAAAGTCACCTGGTCAGACCAAAAATTGACCGAAGGTCCCCTGATAACAGGGGCACCATCAACCAATAAATATAAAAGCCAAAGAGTAGATTCAACAGACCCAAGCAACAAAACATCACAAGGGTCTAAATTATAAACCCTATTTAAGGGGACATATCAGCAAGGAGTGACCCCAACATATGAGGCCTTTTACCGTTTGATAAAAAGATTTAATGGGTTATATTCGTTCATTCCCTTAGGAAAAACCGTATCCAAGGTGTAGATCCAGTAACTCTCGCGCTGCTTGAGCGCGAGAGTTCTGTCACCACCACCCTGTATAGGTGGAACCCAATCTATCAGTTTGCATCTCATACTAGACACCTGATGTTTGTTTTCAAAAAAGTGTCGGGCCACTGGTTTATCAGTACTTCCAGTTTCAAATGCTGCGCGAATGGAAGTACGGTGATTGGCCATTCGATCTCTAAAGGGCCTGGTGGTAAGCCCCACATAATATAAACCACATGGACAGATAAGTATGTAAATAACATAGTCTAAACGACAGTGTAAGTGATATGTGATACGTATTTTCTTCCCTGTCTGGGGATGCATCACAGTGGGACCCGTCACCATAGACCTGCAAGTCACACAACCCCCACAGGAGAAACATCCAAGTTTTTGTTTCATAACACAGAACTTATCAGGATTCTCATCTGGGAACACCGTAGGACGCATCAAAAGCGGTCTTAAATTTGGTCCCCTACCAAATGCCATCATCGGTGTCGGCATATGGGTAAATGGTAGTGTAGTGTCCGAGGTCACAATGGGCCAATGCTTATTGATTGATTTCCGAATACAACCAGACATCCCATTAAAGGTAGTAGAGAATGTCATCCTGCCGGTGTTATCACTTCTAGCCCTAGCTTCTCCCTTAAAAATCCTAGTGGCTTTCCTCAGGCATCCCTCAAGGATCCTTCGTTTGTAGCCACGTTCAATGAATCTGGCCGTCATCTCAGTAATTTGTGTGTTCATTGCTTCTGTCTCCGAGTTTATACGCATCACCCTAAGGTATTGGGATACCGGTAAGTTGTCTTTTAACGATGGAGGGTGATGGCTGTTGGCCAAAAGTGTGGTATTACGGTCAGTGGCCTTCCGAAAAAGGGTAGTTATAAATCTCCCCTCTCTAATAATCACCCTAATATCAAGAAAACAAATCTCATTGGTCGATACAGTATACGTGAACCTAACTGGTGATGCCAGTTGGTTCAAATCTTCGACCATATTGACAAAAGTCTGCTCAGTACCTGTCCATAGTATAAATACATCGTCAATATATCGTTTATACAGACGTATGAATTTACCATACTTCGGATAAATATTAGTTTCCTCGTATTGTGCCATATACAAATTAGCATATGACGGGGCCAGATTTGAGCCCATGGCCGTGCCTGATTTCTGCATAAAAAATAGATCCTTATAGGAAAAATGATTTAAAGTTAGAACCAACTTAACCAGCTCCAAGATGTACTCGATGGGTTGTTTAAGATTGACCGACTTCAGTAGGGCTGTTGCCACCGCTTCCAGACCCTGATCGTGCGGAATAATTGTATATAAAGAACATACGTCCATGGTTGCCAATATTATTGGTTCGTCTAACAGGGTGATATTCCGGATAAGTTCAAGAAAGTCATTGGAGTCACGAATGTGACTACTGTTGTCCAATACTAAGGGCTGAAGTATACTATCAATATAGATAGCTAGAGGCTGAAGCACCGACCCTTCTGCCGCTATAATCGGCCTCCCAGGCGGTTTATCAAGTGTTTTATGCACCTTTGGTAGGGTGTAAATAATGGGACATTTCTGATAATCAACCGTAAGATAGGCATATAACTCCTGATCCAACCAACCACTTTCAAATCCCCGTGTCAGAGACCCATCAACCTGAGTTTTAATCTCTTTTACCGGGTTGTAGTCTAATTTGAGATATGTGTTAGAATCCGATAGCTGTGACAGAATTTCCTTGTCATAGTCGGTCCAATTTTGGACCACCACTGCTCCTCCCTTATCCGCTGGGCGGATAACTATAAAGGGATTATCCCGTAGATTCTTCAATGCAATACGCTCGTCAGTGGATAAATTATCATACATTTTGGGTACCTGACACTCATTAATGTCCTTCTGAACAATGCGTGTAAATGTCTTAATACTAGCATTAGCGGACATGGGATCAAATTGTGACTTTTGTTTAAATTTGGATGTATAGGTGTCTGATGTTTTGACGCAAAAGAATTCCTTTAACCTAAGGTTACGGCTAAATCTGTAAAGTTCAACAGTGTTTTGAAATTTGTTGTGCTTAGTTGTCGGAACAAATGTCAGGCCTTTCGATAAAAGTGCTATTTCGGAATCACTTAAATCGATAGTCTGACAAATTAAATACAGAATCTATCGTCGTCGCCTTCGCGCCCTTCTTCGGGTGGCCACCCCGCCTCGGGTGCGGCCGGTGATTCTTGGGTCTTCCCTTAATTCTGTGGACATAGGGTTGCCTGCAACTAAAAAATGTGTGCCAAATATTGAGGACACTATGTATATACCTTGAAAAATGATGTGAATGTTTACCGATCCTGCCTATCTTGAGAAAGACCCGGTCAAGGGGTCGAAACGTCGATCAAAGGCGAATTGGTGCTACTGACTATTAAAAACATGAATGTTTTATGCAACTTAATTGTATATGTTATTTACTAGTGAGTGCCCCTTCCACTTCTGTGGAACCCCTGTTCTATCTATCTATATATATATTATAATATATATATATATATATATATATATATATATATTATATATAATATAATATAATATATATATATATATATATATCTCTATCTATATATATATATCTCTATCTATATATATATATATATATATATATATATACTGCTCCAATTCAGCCGGAGTGCCTGGCTGTCTTTGGATTGCTATATATATATATATATATATATATATATATATATACACACATATATATATATATATATATATATATATTTATTTATTTATAATAAGATTTTACTCACCGGTAAATCTATTTCTCGTAGTCCGTAGTGGATGCTGGGGACTCCGTAAGGACCATGGGGAATAGCGGCTCCGCAGGAGACTGGGCACATCTAAGAAAGATTTAGGACTACCTGGTGTGCACTGGCACCTCCCAGTATGACCCTCCTCCAGACCTCAGCTAGGATACTGTGCCCGGAAGAGCTGACACAATAGCGATGGATTTTGAATCCCGGGTAAGACTCATACCAGCCACATCAATCACACCGTATAACTCGTGATATTATACCCAGTTAACAGTATGAACATAACAGAGCCTCTCAACAGATGGCTCAACAATAACCCTTTTAGTTAACAATAACTATATACAAGTAATGCAGACAGTCCGCACTTGGGACGGGCGCCCAGCATCCACTATGGACTACGGGAAATAGATTTACCGGTGAGTAAAATCTTATTTTCTCTGACGTCCTAGTGGATGCTGGGGACTCCGTAAGGACCATGGGGATTATACCAAAGCTCCCAAACGGGCGGGAGAGTGCGGATGACTCTGTAGCACCGAATGAGAGAACTCCAGGTCCTCCTCAGCCAGGGTATCAAATTTGTAGAATTTTGCAAACGTGTTTGCCCCTGACCAAGTAGCAGCTCGGCAAAGTTGTAAAGCCGAGACCCCTCGGGCAGCCGCCCAAGATGAGCCCACCTTCCTTGTGGAATGGGCCTTTACTGATTTAGGATACGGCAGTCCAGCCGCAGAATGCGCCAGCTGAATTGTGCTACAAATCCAGCGAGCAATAGTCTGCTTAGAAGCAGGAGCACCCATCTTGTTGGGTGCATACAGGATAAATAGCAAGTCAGTTTTTCTGACTCCAGCCGTCCTGGAAACATACATTTTCAAGGCCCTGACTAAATCCAGTAACTTGGAATCCTCCAAGTCCCTATTAGCCGCAGGCACTACAATAGGTTGGTTCAAGTGAAAAGCTGACACCGCCTTAGGGAGAAACTGGGGACGAGTCCTCAATTCCGCCCTATGCATATGGAAAATCAGATAAGGGCTTTTACATGACAAAGCCGCCAATTCTGATACACGCCTGGCCGAAGCCAAGGCCAATAACATGACCACTTTCCACGTGAGATATTTTAGATCCACGGTTTTTAGTGGCTCAAACCAATGTGATTTTAAGAAACTCAACACCACGTTAAGATCCCAAGGTGCCACTGGAGGCACAAAAGGGGGCTGAATATGCAGCACTCCTTTTACAAATGTCTGAACTTCAGGTAGTGAAGCTAGTTCTTTCTGGAAGAAAATCGACAGAGCCGAGATCTGTACCTTAATGGAGCCTAATTTCAGGGCCATAGTCACTCCTGCCTGTAGGAAGTGTAGAAATCGACCCAGTTGAAATTCCTCTGTTGGGGCCTTTCTGGCCTCACACCAAGCAACATATTTTCGCCATATGCGGTGATAATGTTTTGCAGTTACATCTTTCCTGGCTTTAATCAGCGTAGGAATGACTTCTTCCGGAATGCCCTTTTCCTTTAGGATCCGGCGTTCAACCGCCATGCCGTCAAACACAGCCGCGTTAAGTCTTGGAACAGACAGGGCCCCTGCTGCAGCAGGTCCTGTCTGAGCGGCAGAGGCCATGGGTCCTCTGAGATTAACTCTTGAAGTTCCGGGTACCAAGACCTTCTTGGTGTTATGCACACCAGTGCCTGCAGGAATGTACTGGTGTTTCAACTGTTATGCACACCAGTGCCTGCAGGAATGTACTGGTGTCTGAACGGATAGGTATGCAAAACAAATGAACTCACAGACAGACTGGGGAATATGACATTACGTACACAGAAGGTGATAGGGTAACAAAATACACACAAAGTGAACAGAGAAGCCCAGAGGCTAAGGAACTGGGTATCTCCCTAGTATTAGTAATGCTCAGATGGGAAAAGCAAGATGTTGTGTTTTAATACGTAGAGAACCCGAAATGATGTTGCTAAGGGCAACATCAAAACCCTAAAAGGTTACCAACGGGTGTGGCAGTAAACTCCTTGGTCAGAGATGGAATGATAGACACAAGGAGAGTCTCCACAATCCTAATTCTCACTTGCAGTGCACAGGTTCAGCTTACTGCCACTAAACTGACACCTGACACCTTGCACAGTGAGACAGGATTTAGGCAGGCAAGTCTTAGAATACAGCCGCAAACTTGCTATGTTCACAGAGTAGTAAAAGAACCCCAGCAAGATAAACGACTGACTCCAGTCTTACTGCTAGGTCTGGATTGGCAGAGTGTAGTACCAAATCCCCAGGCCTATTTGCAGTATGCAACAACATATACAAAGCTACACAGTACTGGCTAACTTTCAGGAACTGACTAACCAACAAAGATTCAGCAGCATCTGCTTAACCTGAGAAGAGGCCTTATAAAGCAGGTGCTGTCCACGCCCCATTCAGACCACAGACTGTGAGCACAAAAACCAGCACCGGATCCCCTGCCGTGCACAGAGCCTGTAACCACTGCACAGCAAAAGACCCGAACCGGAGTATCAGCTGCGCTCAGGTTACTCCGCTAGCACTTGTCTCCCGGTTGCCATGACGACGTGGCAGCACAGGGCAGGAGACCCTAACACTTGGCCAATCCGGAACAATGAGTATAGTTCTTACTCCTTTTTTCCTTATTATCCTCAGTACCTTGGGTATGAGAGGAAGAGGAGGGAACACATAAACAATCCGGTACACCCACGGTGTCACTAGAGCGTCCACTGCTATCGCCTGAGGGTCCCTTGACCTGGTGCAACAGTTTTATAGTTTTTTGTTTAGGCGGGACGCTATCATGTCCACCTGTGGCTTTTCCCAAAGGTTAACTATCTGTTGGAAGACTTCTGGATGAAGTCCCCACTCTCACGGGTGGAGGTCGTGTCAGCTGAGGAAGTCCGCTTCCCAGTTGTCCACTCCCGGAATGAACACTGCTGACAGTGCTAACACGTGATTTTCCGCCCATCGGAGAATCCTTGTGGCTTCTGCCATCGCCGCCCTGCTTCTTGTGCCGCCCTGTCGGTTTACATGGGCGACAGCCGTGATGTTGTCTGACTGGATCAGAACCGGTTGGTTTTGAAGCAGGGCCTTTGCCTGACTCAGGGCATTGTAAATGGCCCTCAGTTCCAGAACATTTGTGTGTAGGGAAGTCTCGTGACTTGTCCAAAGTCCTTGGAAGTTTCTTCCCAGCGTGACTGCCCCCCAGCCTCGAAGGCTGGCACCCGTGGTCACCAGGATTCAGTCCTGTATGCCGAATCTGCGGCCCTCTTGAAGATGAGCACTCTGCAGCCACCACAGGAGAGACACCCTGGTCCTTGGAGACAGGGTTATCAGCCGTTGCATTTGAAGATGCGATCCGGACCATTGGTCCAAGAGGTCCCACTGAAATATTCTGGCATAGAACCTGCCGAATGGGATCGCTTCGTAGGAAGCTACCATCTTTCCCAGGACTCGTGTGCAGTGATGCACCGACACCTGTTTTGGTTTTAGGAGGCCTCTGACCAGAGACGACAGCTCCTTGGCTTTCTCCTCTGGGAGAAACACTTTTTTCTGGACTGTGTCCAGAATCATTCTCAGGAACAGTAGACGTGTCGCAGGAACCAGTTGTGACTTTGGAATATTCAGAATCCAACCATGCTGGTGTAGCACCTCCTGAGATAGTGCTACGCCCACTAACAACTGCTCTCTGGATCTCGCTTTTATCAGGAGATCGTCCAAGTATGGGATAATTAAAACTCCCTTTTTTCGAAGGAGTATCATCATTTCGGCCATTACCTTGGTAAATACCCTCGGTGCCGTGGACAGGCCGAACTGCAACGTCTGGAATTGGTAATGACAATCCTGTACCACAAATCTGAGGTACTCCTGGTGAGGATGGTAAATGGGGACATGTAGGTAAGCATCCTTGATGTCCAGAGATACCATGTAATCCCCCTCTTCCAGGCTTGCAACAACCGCCCTGAGCGATTCCATCGTGAACCTGAATTTTTTTTATATATGTGTTCAAGGATTTTAAATTTAAAATGGGTCTCACCGAACCGTCCGGTTTCGGTACCACAAACATTGTGGAATAGTAACCCCATCCTTGTTGAAGTAGGGGCACTTTGACTATCACCTGCTGGGAATACAGCTTGTGAATTGCCTCTAACACAGCCTCCCTGTCTGAGGGAGTCATTGGTAAGGCAGATTTGAGGAAACGGCGGGGGGGTAATGTCTCTAATTTCAGCTTGTACCCCTGAGATACCACTTGAAGAATCCAGGGATCCACTTGTGAGCGAGCCCACTGATTGCTGAAATTTTTGAGACGGGCCCCCACCGTACCTGGCACCGCCTGTTGAGCCCCAGCATCATGCGGTGGACTTAGCTGATGAAGCGGGGGAGGACTTTTGTTCCTGGGAAATGGCTGAATGCTGCAGCTTTTTTCCTCTACCTCTGCCTCTGGGCAGAAAGGACGCGCCTCTACCTCGCCTGCTCTTTTGGGGACGAAAGGACTGCACCTGATAATACGGTGCTTTCTTTGGTTGTGCGGGGACATGTGGTAAAAAAGCTGACCTCCCAGCCGTTGCTGTGGACACCAGGTCCGAAAGACCATCTCCGAACAACTCCTCACCCTTGTAAGGCAAAACTTCCATGTGCCTTTTAGAATCTGCATCCCCTGTCCACTACCGGGTCCATAACCCTCTCCTGGCAGAAATGGACAGTGCACTGATTTTAGATGCCAGCCGGCAAATATCCCTCTGTGCATCTCTTATGTAAAAGACCGCGTCTTTAATATGCTCTATGTTAAGCAATATAGTGTCCCTGTCTAGAGTGTCAATGTTTTCTGACAGGGTTTCTGACCACGCAGCTGCAGCACTGCACATCCACGCTGAAGCAATAGCTGGTCTCAGTATAACACCAGTGTGTGTATATATAGCCTTCAGGAGAGCCTCCTGCTTTCTATCAGCAGGTTCCTTTAGGGCGGCCGTATCCGGAGACGGTAGTGCCATCTTTTTTGATAGACGTGTAAGCGCTTTATCCACCCTAGGTGGTGTTTCCCAACGTGACCTATCCTCTGGCGGTAAAGGGTACGCCATTAGTAATTTTTTTGAAATCACCAATTTTCTATCGGGGGAAGCCCACGCTACCTCACACACCTCATTTAATTCTTCAGAAGGGAAAAAGACTACAGGCAGTTTTTTCTCCCCAAACATAATACCCTTTTTTGTGGTACCTGGGGTTACATCAGAAATGTATAAAACATTTTTCATTGCCTCAATCATATAACGAGTGGCCCTAGTGGACATTACATTTGCGTCATCGTCGTCGACACTGGTATCAGTATCCGTGTCGACATCCGTGTCTGCCATCTGAGGTAGCGGGCGCTTTAAAGCCCCGGATGGCCTTTGAGACGCCTGGGCAGGCACGAGCTGAGAAGCCGGCTGTCCCGCATTTGGCATGTCGTCAAATTTTTTATGTAAGGAGTCGACTCTTTCGCGTAATTCCTTCCACTCAGGTGTCTGCTCCGCAGGGGGTGACAACACATTTATAGGCACCTGCTCCTCCTCCACATCGGCCTCCTCATCAAACATGTCGACACAGCCGTACCGACACACCGCACACACACAGGGAATGCTCTGATAGAAGACAGGACCCCACAAAGCCCTTTGGGGAGACAGAGTAAGAGTATGCCAGCACACACCAGAGCACTATATAATACAGGGATTAACCAAATGATATCCCCTTATAGCTGCTGTATATGTATATTGCGCCTAATTTTAGTGCCCCCCCTCTCTTTTTAACCCTTTCTGTAGTGTAGTCTGCAGGGGAGAGCCAGGGAGCTTCCTTCCAGCGGAGCTGTGAGGGAGAAATGGCGCCAGTGTGCTGAGGGAGATAGCTCTGCCACCTTTTCGGCTGACTTTTCTCCCGCTGTTTTCTGTATTCTGGCAGGGGTAATTATCACATATATAGCCTCTGGGGCTATATATTGTGATATATTTGCCAGCCAAAGTGTATTTATTGCTGCTCAGGGCGCCCCCCCCCCTAGCGCCCTGCACCCTCAGTGACCGAAGTGTGTATGAGTAGCAATGGCGCACAGCTGCAGTGCTGTGCGCTACCTTGGAGAAGACTGAGGTCTTCAGCCGCCGATTTTCCGGACTCTTCTTGCTTCTGGCTCTGTAAGGGGGCCGGTGGCGCGGCTCCTGGACCGAACATCCATGGCCGGTTCCATGCGGTCGATCCCTCTGGAGCTAATGGTGTCCAGTAGCCTAAGAAGCCCAAGCTAGCTGCAAGCAGGTAGGTTCGCTTCTTCTCCCCTTAGTCCCTCGGTGCAGTGAGCCTGTTGCCAGCAGGTCTCATGTAAAATAAAAAACCTAAAATATACTTTCTTTCTAGGAGCTCAGGAGAGCCCCTAGTGTGCATCCAGCTCGAGCCGGGCACAGGATTCTAACTGAGGTCTGGAGGAGGGTCATAGGGGGAGGAGCCAGTGCACACCAGGTAGTCCCAAATCTTTCTTAGATGTGCCCAGTCTCCTGCGGAGTCGCTATTCCCCATGGTCCTTACGGAGTCCCCAGCATCCACTAGGACGTCAGAGAAATATATATATATATATATACACACACACACACACACACACACACATATATACATATACACATATATATATATATATATATATATATACACATATATATATATACACATATATATATATATATATATATACACATATATATATATATATATATACACACATATATATATATATACACACACATATATATATATATACACACACATATATATATATATATATACACACACATATATATATATATACACATATATATATATATATATATATATATATATATACATATACATATACATATACATATACATATACACATATATATG
Source organism: Pseudophryne corroboree (assembly GCF_028390025.1). Classification (NCBI taxonomy): domain Eukaryota; kingdom Metazoa; phylum Chordata; class Amphibia; order Anura; family Myobatrachidae; genus Pseudophryne; species Pseudophryne corroboree. The sequence continues at coordinate 31,740 of NW_026967526.1, read as the reverse complement.
CATCATAGATGGCCGGCACTCGGAAAGCCTCCGTGGGCTTACTGGCTCAGGTGCCCTCCTTTGAGATATTCACCTCCATACATGCACCCAATGAGTAAGGAGGCACTCAGAGACTTCCAGTAGAAAAACACGTTTTAGTGAAAGCACTGCAAGTTACAACATCATCAACGTTTCGGGGCCCGTAGCCCCTTCTTCAGGATATCAAACAGTGACACAAAAGCAACATTTATAAGTGCACTCACCCCTCCAAGACGTCCCCCCCAGGTTGCCGCCGCCCCCGTGTCCAGGGCCCGGCGTCCGTCTCCACGAGCGGGTTGCTTCCGCCGGAAGTGACGTCACCGGTCCCGCCCACGTTGCTGCGGCAACCCTGTAAACAAAACAATAGAAGAATCTAGTTGAGAGGAAGCCGGTCCGTGCAGCGTCATGCTGTGCATGCTCAAAGGTGCGCTGTGCTGCGTAAAAGCAAAGTGGTGACATATAAAAACTGCTGCTGTCTGCCTCATAACTACTGAGACTCCTAAACAAACTCCTAAAAAGACTCCTCAATACGGAGGACGTCAGTGATAATCATCTGGCCTCACTCCGAGGAGACCTAATGTGATCTACCGTGTGATAATAAATCTGGTTAAAAACTGATAATAGTGGTATAAAATGATTTTACAAAGTGACTGTACTCACTAATATGTTAAAAACTGTGTACCCACGCTACTTAAAAACATCCCCACCTTACAAAGATGGGACAAACCCCATGTGAATCCTATAGCTATCATAAATACTAGCGTCATGCCCTTGATAACAAGCATGCAACCATTCACTGCTGACTCCCTCTCCCCATCTAATACCCAGCATCATTGTGACATACATTTACAAACAAAATCAGCAAATACAAAACAACATATGACATATATGGACTAACAATAAAAACAGAAAGAGTACATGTAAACTCCACACGGTTGTTAGCAGCATTTAGAAAAAAAGAAGAAGGGCAAGAGAACAAAAACCATCTCATCAGTCCTCAGATGGCTCTCTATTTGTAATATTACCATAAGTAGCTAGTTGTCACTCTTATATAGTGGAAGAATGCCCCCTCTTGAGGGCCCCCAAGCTTCTTACCGACCCTACCCACAGTGTCTATCCACAAACTTAATGAGCAAAGACGACCATTTTTATAAGCAATTATTGAGACCCAGTGATTCATTAAGACCCCTGGGCCTGATGGTATCAAGTCTAAAAATCCATCGGGATTCCAACTGGAGCAGTTTCAATGCCCTGTTGCCACCCCTGATGGACTCAGGCACCTGATCAATAATCCGGTATTTCAGGGTTGCCATCCCATGCTTGAGGTTGGCGAAATGCCGAGCTACCGGTTGCTCACTCTGGCCTGAGATCAATGCCGCCCTAATAGCCTGTCTGTGCTGGGCCATCCTGATTTTAAAAAGACATTCCGTCTTCCCCACATAATACAAGCCGCATGGGCACATGATGACATATATTACAAACTTTGAATTGCACGACAAAGGCCAATTGATGGTATACTTCTTGGCCGAGTGTGGATGTAAAATACTGGACCCTACTGACATATAGCTGCACGTCGTGCAGCCAATGCACCTGTAGCATCCATTGGGTCTACTCAAGAAGTGTTGAGGCACTGGTTTTTTGAATTTGCTAAGATCAGTTTTGACAAGCATGTCCTTGATATTCCTTCCCCTTTTATAACTCGGCATGATTTGTGTGTTTTTTAACATCTTAAGATCTGGGTCTGTGGTGATAATGGGCCACAATGCCTTCGCCCGTTTGTTAGTGTACCGGCTCTTGGTGTCGTAGGTGTTGACCCACGGTAGTTTATTTTGTTTCTTGTTCACCTTAGTTTGGGTCAACAAACCCACTCTATTTTGTGCACATGCTTTACTCCTAGCTTGTCTTAATAGGGACATGGGGTACCCCCTCTCTACAAACTTTTTTCCATTTTATCAAGTTGTATCTTAAGGTCTGCAGCAGTATTTGTGATCCTGCAGACCCGCAGAAATTGGGAGTACGGCAGACCCTGTATAGTCGGGGTGGGGTGGAAGCTGCTATATTGCAATAACATATTTCTATCAGTGGGTTTGGAGAATAAATCCGTAATAATCCTCCCCTCACTGATCCGGATTGAAATATCCAGGAAATCCACCTGGGAGTGGCTGCAAGAGAACAAAAACCATCTCATCAGTCCTCAGATGGCTCTATATTTGTAATATTACCATAAGTAGCTAGTTGTCACTCTTATATAGTGGAAGAATGCCCCCTCTTGAGGGCCCCCAAGCTTCTTATGGTAATATTACAAATAGAGAGCCATCTGAGGACTGATGAGATGGTTTTTGTTCTCTTGCCCTTCTTCTTTTTTTCTAAATGCTGCTAACAACCGTGTGGAGTTTACATGTACTCTCTGTTTTTATTGTTAGTCCATATATGTCATATGTTGTTTTGTATTTGCTGATTTTGTTTGTAAATGTATGTCACAATGATGCTGGGTATTAGATGGGGAGAGGGAGTCAGCAGTGAATGGTTGCATGCTTGTTATCAAGGGCATGACGCTAGTATTTATGATAGCTATAGGATTCACATGGGGTTTGTCCCATCTTTGTAAGGTGGGGATGTTTTTAAGTAACGTGGGTACACAGTTTTTAACATATTAGTGAGTACAGTCACTTTGTAAAATCATTTTATACCACTATTATCAGTTTTTAACCAGATTTATTATCACACGGTAGATCACATTAGGTCTCCTCGGAGTGAGGCCAGATGATTATCACTGACGTCCTCCGTATTGAGGAGTCTTTTTAGGAGTTTGTTTAGGAGTCTCAGTAGTTATGAGGCAGACAGCAGCAGTTTTTATATGTCACCACTTTGCTTTTACGCAGCACAGCGCACCTTTGAGCATGCACAGCATGACGCTGCACGGACCGGCTTCCTCTCAACTAGATTCTTCTATTGTTTTGTTTACAGGGTTGCCGCAGCAACGTGGGCGGGACCGGTGACGTCACTTCCGGCGGAAGCAACCCGCTCGTGGAGACGGACGCCGGGTCCTGGACACGGGGGCGGCGGCAACCTGGGGGGGACGTCTTGGAGGGGTGAGTGCACTTATAAATGTTGGTTTTGTGTCACTGTTTGATATCCTGAAGAAGGGGCTACGGGCCCCGAAACGTTGATGATGTTGTAACTTGCAGTGCTTTCACTAAAACGTGTTTTTCTACTGGAAGTCTCTGAGTGCCTCCTTACTCATTGGGTGCATATATTATATATATATATATATATATATATATATATATATATATATATAGGTTGAGTCTCCCTTATCCAAAATGCTTGGGACCAGAGATATTTTAGATATGGGATTTTTCCGTATTTTGGAATAATTGCATACCATAATGAGATATCATGGTGATGGGACCTAAATCTAAGCACAGAATGCATTTATGTTACATATACACCTTATATACACAGCCTGAAGGTCATTTTAGCCAATATTTTTTATAACTTTGTACATTAAACAAAATGTGTGTACATTCACACACATCATATATGTTTCATATACACCTTATACACACAGCCTAAAGGTCATTTAATACAATATTTTTAATAACTTTGTGTATTAAACAAAGTTTGTGTACATTGAGACATCAAAAAACAAAGGTATCACTAACTCACTCTCAGTCAAAAAAGTCCGTATTTCGGAATATTCCGTACTTCGGAATATATGGATATGGGATACTCAACCTGTATATGTGTATATATATCTGTGTGTATATATATATATCTGTGTGTGTGTGTGTGTGTGTGTGTGTGTGTGTGTGTGTGTGTGTGTGTGTATATATATATATATATTATTCTACACCCCATTGTCCAATCATTGTGGAGCCCAGTGTACCCCGCAGCAGGCAGGCAGAGAGAAAGAAAGATACACACACACACACATTTATATATAATCACTAATAAACTTCTGCTTGTTACTTTTAATAACATTATAGTGTTGTATGTAATAATAGGATTTTAATACCTACCGGTAAATCCTTTTCTTTTAGTCCGTAGAAGATGCTGGGGATGCTTCAAGAACCATGGGGTATAGACGGGATCCGCAGGAGACATGGGCACTTTAAGACTTTAAAAGGGGTGTGCACTGGCTCCTCCCTCTATGCCCCTCCTCCAGACTCCAGTTACAGGAACTGTGCCCAGGGAGACGGACATTCCGAGGAAAAGGATTTATTTAATTTTATAAACTAAGGTGAGATACATACCAGCTCACACCTCAACACGCCGTACAACATGGCATTCAACAATGCATGCATGCAACGGCATGACCAACATCAGCCACAGACTGACTGTACTTAATGCAACATGAGAGTAACTATAACCAAACTGCAGGTACAGCCTGCACTGGGACAGGTGCCCAGCATCCTCTACGGACTAAGAGAAAAGGATTTACCGGTAGGTATTAAAATCCTATTTTCTCATACGTCCTAGAGGATGCTGGGGATGCTTCAAGAACCATGGGGTTTATACCAAAGCTCTAGAACGGGCGGGAGAGTGCGGATGACTCTGCAGCACCGATTGACCAAACAAGAGGTCCTCCTCGGCCAGGGTATCAAACTTGTAAAACCTTGCAAAGGTGTTTGAACCCGACCAAGTAGCTGCTCGGCAAAGCTGTAATGCCGAGACCCCTAGGGCAGCTGCCCAGGAAAAGCCCACCTTTCTGGTAGAATGGGCTTTCACCGATTTCGGTAACGGTAACCCTGCCGTAGAATGAGCCTGCTGAATCGTATTACAGATCCAGCGTGCAATAGTCTGCTTAGAAGCAGGAGCCCCAATCTTGTTGGGAACCACCAGGACAAACAGAGCCTCTGTTTTCCTAATCTGCACCGTTCTGGCGACATAGATTTTCAAAGCTCTGACCACATGGAGACTTCGATTCCGCCAAGGCATCAGTAGCCACTGGCACCACAATAGGCTGGTTTACGTGAAATGAGGAAACCACTTTTGGTAGAAATTGCTGATGAGTTCTCAACTCCGCTCTATCAGCATGGAAGATTAAATAGGGTCTTTTGTGAGACAAAGCCGCCAATTCAGAAACTCACCTTTATGACGCCAAGGCCAAAAACATGACTACTTTCCAAGTAAGGACTTTTAACTCAACCTTACGTAAAGGTTCAAACCAAGGAGATTGCAGGAACTGCAACACCACATTAAGATCCCATGGTTCCACTGGGGGCCCAAATGGAGGTTGTATGTGCAGCACACCCGACGAAGGTCTGAACTTCCGGAAGGGAGGGCAATTCTTTCTGAAAGAAAATTGATAAGGCCGAAATTTGTTCCGCCCTGGCGGTTTACGTACGCCACTGCTGTTATGTGGTCTGATTGAATCAAGACGGGCAGACCGCGAAGATGTTCCGCTTGCAGAATACCGTTGTAAATGGCCCTTAATTCCAGAATGTTTATGTGCAGACAAGCTTCCTGGCTTGACCATTTTCCCTGAAAGTTTCACCCCTGTGTGGCTGCTCCCCAGCCTCGGAGACTTGCATCCGTGGTCACCGGGATCCAATCCTGAATCCCGAACCTGCGTCCCTCCAGAAGGTGAGAACTGTGCAGCCACCACAGAAAGAAGATCCTGGTCCTGGAAGATAGGAATATTTTCCGGTGCATGTCCAGGTGAGACCCGGACCACTTGTCCAGCAGGTCCCACTGAAACACCCCTGGCATGGAACCTGCCATACGGAATGGCCTTGTAGGCCGCCACCATCTTCCCCAGCAATCGAGTGCATTGAAGAACTGACACTTTTGCCGTTTTCAGAATCTGTTTTACCATGTTCTGTATTTCCAGAGCCTTTTCCACCGGAAGAAAAACTCTCTGTAATTCTGTATGCAGAATCAACCCAGGAACGACAGGTGTGTTGTCGGATCCAACTGCCATCTTCTGCCGTCACTGAAGTCTTCTGATCTTCCTTTACTCACCCGACTTCTGTCTTCTGGCTCTGTGAGGGGGGTGACGGCGCGGCTCCGGGAACAAGCAGCTAGGTGCACCAAGTGATCTGAACCTCTGGAGCCAATGGTGTCCAGTAGCCTAAGAAGCAGAGCCCTTGAACTAACAGAAGTAGGTCTGCTTCTCCCCCCTCACTCCCACGATGCAGAGAGCCTGTAGCCAGCAGGTCTCCCTGAAAATTATAAACCTAAATAAAGTCTTTTTTCTGAGAAACTGTGGAGAGCTCCTAAGTGTATCCAGTCTCGCTGGGCACAGAATCTAACTGGAGCATGGAGGAGGGGCATAGAGGGAGGAGCCAGTTCACACCCCTTTAAAAGTCTTAAAGTGCCCATGTCTCCTGCGGATCCCGTCTATACCCCATGGTTCTCGAAGCGTCCACAGCATTCTCTAGGACGTATGAGAAAACTCTCTACATGAGATATTTGTCATGGATAGTCTTGTGTTAGAAACACCCAACTGAGAACAGGGCTAATGGCAGAGGAGGGTGTAGGATAAGAGATTGCTGTAGTGACTGAGCAATGAGATTATGTGATTTCTGTAATAAGTGTTTATTACTCACCTGTGCTGATATCTGTAGGGATCTCCTCCTCCTTACACTGCTGATCACCCCTCACATACGTCTCTTCTTCTCCTTCTATATCTTTTGCCTTCATATCAGTCACATACGTCTCTTCTTCTCCCTCTATATCTTCTGCCTTTATATCAGTCACATACGTCTCTTCTTCTCCCTCTATATCTTCTGCCTTTGTATCAGTCACATACGTCTCTTCTCCCTCTATATCTTCTGCCTTTATATCAGTTACATACGTCTCTTCTTCTCCCTCTATATCTTCTGCCTTTATATCAGTCACATACATCTCTTCTTCTCCCTCTATATCTTCTGCCTTTATATCAGTCACATACGTCTCCTCTTCTCCCTCTATATCTTCTGCCTTTATATCAGTCACATACGTCTCTTCTTCTCCCTCTATATCTTCTGCCTTTATATCAGTCACATATATCTCTTCTCCTCCCTCTAAATCTTCTGCCTTTATATCAGTCACATACGTCTCTTCTTCTCCCTGTGTATCTTCTGTCTTTATATCAGACAGACGTTGTGCCTAAAAAACAAACAAAACACTATAATGACATTTGCATACAGTCAGATTAAACTGAGGTGAAACAGTATAATATCAGTGTATAAGACACACAGCTCCTCTTCAGATCATATAGTGACAGTCACTGATTCCACCTACCTGATCCTCCTGTGGGATCCTGTGATTCCCCTCTGTACAATCCTGGGAATACAGAGGACGGGGACATCTCTCTGGGGTATCTCTGTTACTGGACCCATCTGTAGGAGACACATAGTGACTTAGTACAGTCTATATATGTGATTATCAGATGATGTGTGTATATAGGGGGCCCCATACCTGCTCTCCCCTGTACAATACATGACAGTCTCCTCTTACCCAGTGATGTGAGGGGCCGGTGATTCTCCATCATCACGTCCTTGTACAGACCCCTGTGTTCCTCTATATACTCCCCCTCCTGCATGGAGACATAGACAGTGACCTCCTGACTCCTTATAGGAACCTGACACACACAGTGATACAGTCATCACCCAGACACATCCCCTGGTGTTACTGTATAATGCCCCATTCACAGCAGTCACCTCTCCAGTCATCACCCAGACACATCCCCTGGTGTTACTGTATAATGTCCCATTCCCAGCAGTCACCTCTCCAGTCATCACCCAGACACGTCCCCTGGTGTTACTGTATAATGCCCCATTCCCAGCTGTCACCTCTCCAGTCATCACCCAGACACATCCCCTGGTGTTACTGTATAATATCCCATTCCCAGCAGTCACCTCTCCAGTCATCACCCAGACACATCCCCTGGTGTTACTGTATAACGCCCCATTCCCAGCAGTCACCTCTCCAGTCATCACCCAGACACATCCCCTGGTGTTACTGTATAATGTCCCATTCCCAGCAGTCACCTCTCCAGTCATCACCCAGACATGTTCTCTGGTGTTACTGTATAATGTCCCATTCCAAGCAGTCACCTCTCCAGTCATCACCCAGACACATCCCCCAGTGTTACTGTATAATGTCCCATTCCCAGCAGTCACCTCTCCAGTCATCGCCCAGACACATCCCTCAGTGTTACTGTATAATGTCCCATTCCCAGCAGTCACCTCTCCAGTCATCGCCCAGACACGTCCCCCTTGTGGTTACTGTATAATGTCCCATTCCCATGAGTCACCTCTCCAGTCAGCAGCTGAATGATCTTGTTGGTGAGTTCCAGGATCTTCTGGTCAATGTGTCTCATGTGTCAGTGAGTGAGGTGGAGGCACCGGGATGAGGCTCTGGGTCCTTCTTCTTTCTCACACACGGGGATGGCTGCTCAGTGTCTCACACTCACCGGATGTCTTCTTCACTACTGTGTAACCTTGCAAAATGGGGGAGACATCACTGTAAATACTCCCAGATCCCCTCACCTCACCCAGTTATGTCCCTGTATGATTACAATGGATATAAGTAATGTCACTGTGACGCTCCCCGATCCCCTCACCTCCCCAGTTATGTCCCTGTATTATTACTATAGATACGTGATGTCACTGTGACGCTTCCAGATGCCCTCACCTCCCCAGTCATGTCCCTGTATTATTACTATCGTACCAATAGACACGCTCATCCCAACCTAAACATACAGTGCACCTGTCCTGTAATGGGCACACTTACCTCTGCATTATGGTTACCTCCTTTCTACTCAATGTACCTACTAGACATGCACACCAGGGACGTGCGGTGAGGTACATTTTCTCAAGAGGCACTGGCTAGTACCAGAGCCAGATTTACACACAATATATGAGCCCAAGGATTATACATAGGTGCAGCGGTATATACACATGTGGGCATTATACACAGGGGCAGCGGTATATACACACATGTGGGCATTATACACAGGGGCAGCGGTATATACACATGTGGGCATTATACACAGGGGCAGCGGTATATACACATGTGGGCATTATACACAGGGGCAGCGGTATATACACATGTGGGCATTATACACAGGGGCAGCGGTATATACACATGTGGGCATTATACACAGGGGCAGCAGTATATACACATGTGGGCATTATACACAGGGACAGCGGTATATACACATGTGGGCATTACACACAGGGGCAGCGGTATATACACATGTGGGCATTATACACAGGGGCAGCAGTATATACACATGTGGGCATTATACACAGGGGCAGCGGTATATACACATGTGGGCATTATACACAGGGGCAGCGGTATATACATGTGGCCATTATATACAGGTGCAGCGGTATACAATGTGGACATTATACACAGGTGCAGCGGTATACACATGTGGGCATTATACACAGGAGTATTAGTATATACATGTGGACATTATACACAAGTGCAGCGGTATACACATGTGGGCATTATACACAGGAGTATTAGTATATACATGTGGACATTATACACAAGTGCAGCAGTTTATACACATCTGGGCATTATACACAGGAGGAGGGGTATAAATTTGGTGAGTGTGGGTAAGGTAGGTGGAGGGGGGGGGCACTGCCTCACCTACCATAGATTTCTTACTTCAGACTTTTGACTATAGAAATGATTAGAATAATTCAAAGATGATATTTATATGTTCTTTGTATTTTACATATACTGTATATAGTGAAAACTGTGGTGTATACGTTAGTATGACAGGAAAAGCTCTGTCTCCCCGCACGTCACTGATACACAGGTACACCCAACCCCGTGTGTGTGGAGCGTTCTACCCTCACTGATGTGCACACTTCTCCCACCACAACCTAACTGTGATGTGTGCACCCATCAGTCACACATCCTACCCCCATGCAGCCACCGGTCACGCACCCCTCCCCCATGCAGCCACCGGTCACACACCCCTCTCACATGCAGCCACCAGTCACACACCCCTCTCACATGCAGCCAGCGGTCACACACCCCTCCCCAGTCGGGAGCCATGCAGGGGGTGGTAGGAGTGTAAGCGGATGTCAGGTTATGGACAGGCGGTGGTAGGAGAAGCAGGTGACAGGCAGAGGTTTGTAGAAAAGGCAGGGGGTAACGGCCAGGTGGGGGTCGGTAGGTGATGAAGAGGAGGTGGCCGGAGAGGAAGATGTGTCAGGGTACAGCCAGGGAGTGGCAGGAGAGGCTGGTGATGGGTAGGGGGCAGCAGGTGAGGCGGGAGGTGGCAGGGTGCAAGCAGGAGAGCCAGGTGACGGGCAGGGGTATGGTAGGAAATGCAGGTGGTGCCAGGTGGCGGAAGATGATGGGCAGGGGGTGGTAGGAGAGGCAGGGGGCAGTAGGTAACAGGCAGGGGGCTGCAGGTGATTGGCAGGGTACAGGGAGAGGGCGGCAGGAAACAGGGTGGGGGCGGCTGTGTAAAGGACTGGGTGGTAGGGTAGAGACTGGGGGCGGCAGGTGGTGGCAAGAGAGGTGGGTGACAGACAGGGTGACAGGGTACAGGCAGCGGGTGGAAGGGGACAGGCAGGGGGTATTAGGAGAAAGTCAGGGGAAGGAGAGGGGGTATTAGGAGAGGATGGGGGCAGGAGAGGGGGTATTAGGAGAGGATGGGGGCAGGAGAGGGGGTATTAGGAGAGGATGGGGGCAGGAGAGGGGGTATTAGGAGAGGATGGGGGCAGGAGAGGGGGTATTAGGAGAGGATGGGGGCAGGAGAGGGGTATTAGGAGAGGATGAGGGCAGGAGGGGGTATTAGGAGAGGATGGGGGCAGGAGAGGGGGTATTAGGAGAGGATGGGGCAGGAGAGGGGGTATTAGGAGAGGATGGGGGCAGGAGAGGGGGTATTAGGAGAGGATGGGGGCAGGAGAGGGGGTAATAGGAGAGGATGGGGCAGGAGAGGGGGTATTAGGAGAGGATGGGGGCAGGAGAGGGGGTATTAGGAGAGGATGGGGGCAGGAGAGGGGGTAATAGGAGAGGATGGGGCAGGAGAGGGGGTATTAGGAGAGGATGGGGCAGGAGAGGGGGTATTAGGAGAGGATGGGGCAGGAGAGGGGGTATTAGGAGAGGATGGGGGCAGGAGAGGGGGTATTAGGAGAGGATGGGGCAGGAGAGGGGGTATTAGGAGAGGTGGGGGCAGGAGAGGGGGTATTAGGAGAGGATGGGGGCAGGAGAGGGGGTATTAGGAGAGGTTGGGGGCAGGAGAGGGGGTATTAGGAGAGGTGGGGGCAGGAGAGGGGGTATTAGGAGAGGATGGGGGCAGGAGAGGGGGTATTAGGAGAGGTTGGGGGCAGGAGAGGGGGTATTAGGAGAGGTGGGGGCAGGAGAGGGGGTATTAGGAGAGGATGGGGGCAGGAGAGGGGGTATTAGGAGAGGTTGGGGGCAGGAGAGGGGGTATTAGGAGAGGTGGGGGCAGGAGAGGGGGTATTAGGAGAGGATGGGGCAGGAGACAGGAGGGATGAGAGGACATTACCTGGAGGATGAGGCGGCAGGAAAGATCACACCGTGGACACAGAGGGATGTGTACCGGAAGTGGGCGGGGCGGTATGTCTGAGTCATCGTCAACATAGCGCATGGAATTATGGGTAGTGACTACCACGGTAACTCAGCAACCAGGAGCTGCCCCGCCCACTCGCTGCCCCTAGGCCGCAGCCTCCAGTCACAATCACTCTCAGCCACGCCCTCTCTCCCTCTCATAGGCCGCAATGCTCCGTCACTCATTTACCTCGAGCCCCGCCCTCTCACTGCCTCTAGGACTCAGCTCCTCGTCACTCACCAACTCTTCCTGCCCCGCCCACTCTCCCGCCCATTGGCCGCCGTATCCTATCACTCTCCTACCCATAGGCCGCGGTCACGCCCACTTTCCCGCCCATTGGCCGTCGGCGTCGTATCCTATCACTCTCCTCCCCAATGGCCGTGGCCACGGCCACTCTCATGCTCATAGGCCACAGCCTCCAGTCACTGTCACACCCAGCCCCGCCCTCTCTCCCTCTCATAGGCCGCGATGCCCCGTCACTCAACTAGCTCCAGCTCCGCCCACAGCACGCAGCCTCCTGTCACTCAGCCATCATTAGCCCCGCCTACTCCCTAGCTCTGGCTCCATGATACGTCATTAAGAGCGCTTTTTTTTTTTTTAAACTTTCTGTGGTGAACCAGTTACTGTAACTAGGGGTTACTGTTTTTTTATTATCAACGCTAGCTCAGACTAAGCCAACATGGCGGCGCCCATAGGGAGCCGGGAACATGGCGCCTGCCCCGTCCTGATGCTGTGATGTGTGTATAATAATAATGGGTGCCCATGCGGGGAATGTAGTGACAGGGGCCCATGGGGGGATGTAGTGACAGGGGCCCATGGGGGGAATGTAGTGACATGGCCCATGGGGGGAATGTAGTGACAGGGGCCCATGGGGGGAATGTAGTGACAGGGCCCATGGGGGGGAATGTAGTGACAGAGGCCCATGGGGGGGATGTAGTGACAGGGGCCCATGGGGGAATGTAGTGACATGGCCCATGGGGGGAATGTAGTGACAGGGGCCCATGGGGGGAATGTAGTGACAGGGCCCATGGGGGGGAATGTAGTGACAGAGGCCCATGGGGGGGATGTAGTGACAGGGGCCCATGGGGGAATGTAGTGACATGGCCCATGGGGGGAATGTAGTGACAGAGGCCCATGGGGGGGAATGTAGTGATAGAGGCCCATGGGGGGAATGTAGTGACGGGCCCATGGGGGGAATGTAGTGACAGAGGCCCATGGGGGGGAATGTAGTGATAGAGGCCCATGGGGGGGATGTAGTGACAGGGGCCCATGCTCAGTGCTGCGGTCGGCCATGGGGGGAATGTAGTGACAGAGGCCCATGGGGGGGAATGTAGTGACAGAGGCCCATGGGGGGGAATGTAGTGACAGGGGCCCATGGGGGGGAATGTAGTGACAGGGGCCCATGGGGGAATGTAGTGACATGGCCCATGGGGGGAATGTAGTGACATGGCCCATGGGGGGAATGTAGTGACAGGGGCCCATGGGGGGAATGTAGTGACATGGCCCATGGGGGGAATGTAGTGACAGAGGCCCATGGGGGGGAATGTAGTGATAGAGGCCCATGGGGGGAATGTAGTGACGGGCTCATGGGGGGATGTAGTGACAGGGGCCCATGGTGGGAATGTAGTGACAGGGGCCCATGGGGGGAATGTAGTGACAGGGGCCCATGGGGGGTATGTAGTGACAGGGGCCCATGCTTAGTGCTGCGGTCGGCCACCACAGAGGCTTGGCTAGCTATGAGAGAGTGTATGATGTATATAGTAAATACTGTCAGTACATACAGGATAATGTAGCAGAGTTATAGCAGCAATGCCCCACTGCTTTCACCCACCCGTCACCCCCCCCCCCACCACCACCACCCCTCAACACCTCAGCGCTGCATGGGGACAAGATTACCAACATATACACTGCCTCCAGCAGCCCCCACAGGTAAGTCAGTGATAACCATCCCTAGCGGGCAGTGAGGGGCATGTACCCAGGTGAGGTGTGAGAGGGGGGAGACAGGGCGGGGGGCATTACACAGGTAATGCAGTGAGGGACATCCCTAGTGGGCAGTGAGAGGCGTGTACCCAGGTGAGATGTGAGAGGGAGGAGACAGGGCAGGGCGCATTACACAGGTAACACAGTGATAACCATCCCTAGCGGGCAGTGAGGGGCATGTACCCAGGTGAGGTGTGAGAGGGAGGAGACAGGGTGGGGGGGCATTACACAGGTAACACAGTGATAACCATCCCTAGCGGGTAGTGTGGGGCATGTACCCAGGTGAAGTGTAAGAAAGGGGGAGACAGGGCGGGGGGCATTACACAGGTAACACAGCGATGGCCATCCCTAGTGAGCAGTGAGGGGCATGTACCCAGGTGAGGTGTGAGAGGAGGAGACAGGGCGGGGGGCATTACACAGGTAACACAGCGATGGACATCCCTAGTGGGCAGTGAGGGGCATGTACCCTGGTGAAGTGTGAGAAGGGGGAGACAGGGTGGGGGGCATTACACAGGTAACACAGTGATAACCATCCCTAGTGGGCAGAGAGGGGCATGTACCCAGGTGAGGTGTGAGAGGGGGAGACAGGGCGGGGGCATTACACAGGTAACACAGCGATGGCCATCCCTAGTGGGCAGTGTGGGGCACGTACCCAGGTGAGGTGTGAGAGGGGGAGACAGGGCGGGGGGCATTACACAGGTAACACAGTGATGGCCATTCCTAGCGGGCAGTGAGGGGCATGTACCCAGGTGAGGTGTGAGAGGGGGGAGACAGGGCGGGGGGCATTACACAGGTTACACTGATAACCATCCCTAGTGGGCAGTGTGGGGCACGTACCCAGGTGAGGTGTGAGAGGGGGAGACAGGGCGGGGGCATTACACAGGTAACACAGCGATGGCCATCCCTAGTGGGCAGTGTGGGGCATGTACCCAGGTGAGGTGTGAGAGGGGGGAGACAGGGCGGGGGGCATTACACAGGTTACACTGATAACCATCCCTAGTGGGCAGTGTGGGGCACGTACCCAGGTGAGGTGTGAGAGGGGGAGACAGGGCAGGGGGCATTACACAGGTAATTCAGTGATAACCATCCCTAGTGGGCAGTGTGGGGCATGTACCCAGGTGAGGTGTGAGAGGGGGAGACAGGGCGGGGGGCATTACACAGGTAACACAGTGATGGCCATTCCTAGCGGGCAGTGAGGGGCATGTACCCAGGTGAGGTGTGAGAGGGGGGAGACAGGGCGGGGGGCATTACACAGGTTACACTGATAACCATCCCTAGTGGGCAGTGTGGGGCACGTACCCAGGTGAGGTGTGAGAGGGAGGAGACAGGGCGGGGGGCATTACACAGGTAACACAGTGATGGCCATTCCTAGCGGGCAGTGAGGGGCATGTACCCAGGTGAGGTGTGAGAGGGGGGAGACAGGGCGGGGGGCATTACACAGGTTACACTGATAACCATCCCTAGTGGGCAGTGTGGGGCACGTACCCAGGTGAGGTGTGAGAGGGGGAGACAGGGCGGGGGCATTACACAGGTAACACAGTGATGGACATCCCTAGTGAGCAGTGAGGGGCATGTACCCAGGTGAGGTGTGAGAGGGGGGAGACAGGGCGGGGGGCATTACACAGGTTACACTGATAACCATCCCTAGTGGGCAGTGTGGGGCACGTACCCAGGTGAGGTGTGAGAGGGGGAGACAGGGCGGGGGGCATTACACAGGTAACACAGTGATGGCCATTCCTAGCGGGCAGTGAGGGGCATGTACCCAGGTGAGGTGTGAGAGGGGGGAGACAGGGCGGGGGGCATTACACAGGTTACACTGATAACCATCCCTAGTGGGCAGTGTGGGGCACGTACCCAGGTGAGGTGTGAGAGGGAGGAGACAGGGCGGGGGGCATTACACAGGTAACACAGTGATGGCCATTCCTAGCGGGCAGTGAGGGGCATGTACCCAGGTGAGGTGTGAGAGGGGGGAGACAGGGCGGGGGGCATTACACAGGTTACACTGATAACCATCCCTAGTGGGCAGTGTGGGGCACGTACCCAGGTGAGGTGTGAGAGGGGGAGACAGGGCGGGGGCATTACACAGGTAACACAGTGATGGCCATTCCTAGCGGGCAGTGAGTGGCATGTATCCAGGTGAGGGGTGAGAGGGGGGAGACAGGGCGGGGGCCAGTGGCGTAACTACTGCCCCCGCAGTCCTCGCGGTGGCTTGGGGGCGAGGGGCTGCGGGGGCGCCACTGATTACAGCAGACTGACATGCGGACGAGCGTCCGCATGTCAGTCTGCTTTCTCCTTCCCTCCGCCGCTTGTTGGAGGGACACGGAGGGCACAGCCTCTCCCTGTGTCCCTCCTGCTGCATCATCTCCGGCGGCCGCGGGTCTAATAGGGGGAGCGGAGGAGCGGGCGGGGGGGGGGGGAGAAATATCTGGCACTGGGGGCATATATGGCACTGGGGGGAATATCTGGCACGGGGGGGAATATCTGGCACTGGGGGCATATGTGGCACTGGGGGGTAATATCTATCACTGGGGGCATATGTGGCACTGGGGGGGAATATCCGGCACTGGGGGCATATCTGGCACTGGGGGCATATATGGCACTGGGGGGAATATCTGGCACTTGGGGCATATATGGCACGGGGGGGAATATCTGACACTGGGGGCATATATGGCACTGCGGGCATTTATGGCACTGGGGGCATATATGGCACGGGGGGATATCTGGCACTGGGGTGAATATCTGGCACTGGGGTGAATATCTGGCACTGGGGGGGTATATGTGTACCTGGCACATGGGGGGGGGGGGCTATATTTGGCACTGGGGCATGTGAGTACCGGCACCGTGGGGGAATATCTGGCACTGGGAGCACAGCCCTAGCAACAAGGACTACCTCCTAGCAACGAGCATGACACCCAGTGCATGAAACACCTGGCAACGAGCATGACACCCAGTGCATGAAACACCTGGCAACGAGCATGACACCCAGTGCATGAAACCCCTGGCAACGAGCATGACACCCTGAGCATGAAAACCCCTGGCACCGTGCATGGAACCAAGAGCATGAAACCCCTGGCAACGAGCATGACACCCAGTGCATGAAACCCCTGACAACGAGCAGGTAATTGAAAAGTAATTAGAAGCCTTACTGTAGGACTTAATGTGTAATGGGCATTACGGTGTGTGGCATAATGTATCACGGACATTGCGGTGTGTGTCATAATGTGTCACAGGCATTACGGTGTATGGTATACTATATCGCGGGCATTGTGATATGTGGTATAATGTCTCAGGGTCATTGCAGTGTGTAGCATAATGTATCACGGACATTGCGGTGTGTGTCATAATGTGTCAGGCATTACGGTGTGTGGTATACTATATCACGGGCATTGCGATATGTGGTATAATGTCTCAGGGTCATTGCAGTGTGGCATAATACATAACGGGCATTGCGATGTGTGGCATAGGGTATAACGGGCAGGGCATTGCGGTATGTGTCACAGGCATTACGGTGTATGGTATACTATATAACGGGCATTGTGGTATAATGTCTCAAGGTCATTGCAGTGTGTGTCATAATGTGTCACAGACATTGTATGTGCTATAAAGTATCAGGGGCATTGCAGTGTGTAGCATAATGTATAACGGGCATTGCGATTCCTGTCATAATGTGTCACAGGCATTATGGTGTGTGGCATAATGTGTCACAGGCATTACGGTGTGTGGCATAATGTGTCGGGGGCATTACAGTGTGTGCATATTGTGTCGTGCATTATTGTGTGCGGCATAATGTCTAAGGGCCATTGCAGTATGTGGCATAATGTATACTGGACATTACTATAATGAGGAAAAATGACAAATAATGTAAGGGGCATGAATCAGGATTATTTTTCTTTCCTGTGGTGGCCAACGTCTGGGCGTGCAGGTTGCAAAACTGGGGTATAAGGTAGTCTTTTCCTGCAATGCCACGCCCCTTTATTCAAAACCACACCCATTCCAACAAAACCACGCCCCCTTTTATGCTGTGCGCGCCTTCGTCGCGCGCATATTTAGCCCTTTCTTGCTCCCAATTATGGAGCATGAAGGGGGGGGGGGGGGGGGCGCGCCGAAGAATTTTTTGGCTTGGGGGAGAAAAATTTCTAGTTACGCCACTGGCGGGGGCATTACACAGGTAATACAGTGATGGACATCCCTAGTGGGCAGTGAGAGGCGTGTACCCAGGTGAGGTGTGAGAGGGGGAGACAGGGTGGGGGGTATTACACAGGTAATTCAGTGATGGACATCCCTAGCGGGCAGTGAGGGGCATGTACCCAGGTGAAGTGTGAGAGGGGGAGACAGGGCGGGGGGCATTACACAGGTAATTCAGTGATAACCATCCCTAGCGGGCAGTGAGGGGCATGTACCCAGGTGAGGTGTGAGAGGGAGGAGACAGGGCGGGGGCATTACACAGGTAAAGCAGCGATGGCAATCCCTAGTGGGCAGTGAGGGGCATGTACCCAGGTGAGGTGTGAGAGGGAGGAGACAGGGTGGGGGCATTACACAGGTAATGCAGTGATGGACATCCCTAGCGGGCAGTGAGGGGCATGTACCCAGGTGAGGTGTGAGAGGAGGAGACAGGGTGGGGGGGCATTACACAGGTAACACAGTGATAACCATCCCTAGTGGGCAGTGAGGGGCATGTACCCAGGTGAGGTGTGAGAGGGAGGAGACAGGGCGGAGGCATTACACAGGTAACACAGTGACAGCCATCCCTAGTGGGCAGTGAGGGGCATGTACCCAGGTGAGGTGTGAGAGGGGGGAGACAGGGTGGGGGCATTACACAGGTAATGCAGTGATGGACATCCCTAGCGGGCAGTGACAGGCATGTACCCAGGTGAGGTGTGAGAGGGAGGAGACAGGGTGGGGGCATTACACAGGTAATGCAGTGACAGCCATCCCTAGTGGGCAGTGTGGGGCACGTACCCAGGTGAGGTGTGAGAGGGGGAGACAGGGCGGGGGCATTACACAGGTAACACAGCGATGGCCATCCCTAGTGGGCAGTGTGGGGCACGTACCCAGGTGAGGTGTGAGAGGGGGAGACAGGGCGGGGGGCATTACACAGGTAACACAGCGATGGCCATCCCTAGTGAGCAGTGAGGGGCATGTACCCAGGTGAGGTGTGAGAGGGGGGAGACAGGGCGGGGGTATTACACAGGTAACACAGTGATGGACATCCCTAGTGGGCAGTGTGGGGCACGTACCCAGGTGAGGTGTGAGAGGGGGAGACAGGGCGGGGGTATTACACAGGTAATGCAGTGACAGCCATCCCTAGTGGGCAGTGAGGGGCATGTACCCAGGTGAAGTATGAGAGGGGGAGACAGGGCGGGGGCATTACATGGGTAATACAGTGATGGACATCCCTAGCATAATGTGAATAAAGGTTTTGTCATGAAAAGCTGTTTTGTATGAACTGAACTATTCGCGTTTGGCCTGGTCACCTGACGCATCCATCTGGCCGGTGCTTACTGTCACAAAAAGCTGTTTTTGTGACTACATTGGGAGTGGACTAGCTAAAGGAGTAGATGCCCTTGTGTGGAGGAAATGAGGAGGATGAAGATGTTCTCTCATTAAAGTATATGAGAAGAAACTAACATACAGGTTTATGTATGATAGACACTCAAGAATGAAGGTCTGTGAAATGATTGCAGCAAGAGACCAGGAGATTGTAAATTACTGGTAGAGTCTGAGTATTTATATATAGATCACTAGGTGTGAAGAAACTGAATACGTGAAGATGGGGCTGAAGAACTCTGAAGAAATATGGTTACTGGATATTTAAATGTGTCTGAAGAACTCTGAAGATGTATGGATACTGAGTATTAGAAGACGTTGCTGTAGAACTTGGATATTCAAACACGTGGCTGAAGAACTCAGATATTCAAGATGTGGCTGAAGAACTCTGAAGGGAGACTGGCAGACCCCACAGGATCCCAAAGTACCAACCAGAGCACAGGTAACTGTGGGCGGTGTACTGGAGTGCTGGCCGGTAGTATGCAGCGGTGGAAAGCAGGTATTCACAGTGAGCGGAGTGGGAACCGAGACTACCTGGAGACACAGAATCTATATGTGGGAGCACAGAGCTGGGCTTTTACTAAGCAACAACAAAGCACTGGCAGAGAGTGCAACAAGATGCCCCTATTTAAAGGAGGAAAGGCACCAGGATTGGCTGGACACTTACACTGAGAAGCCCCATTGGTTCCTAAGCCATTTTGGTCTCCAACATGGCCTCCTCTCATGCTGCAGACCCACAGGAATGCAGCCATGCCCCTGCCCATCCACACAGCACTGCCAGCAGCTGGATCAGCAGCGCCCGGATCCCAATACCCACGGTAAGTCTGTGGCGGTGCGTGAAAGGTGTGTAATAATGTGTAATTGGCAATACGGTGTGTAATAATGTGTAATGGGCATTATGTTGTGTAATAATGTGTAATGGGCATTATGGTGTGTAATAATGTGTAATGGGCATTACAGTGTGTAATAATGTGTAATGGGCATAACTGTGTGTAATAATATGTAATGGGCATTACGGTGTGTAATAATGTGTAATGGACATTACGGTGTGTAATAATGTGTAATTGGCAATACGGTGTGTAATAATGTGTAATGGGCATTACTGTGTGTAATAATGTGTAACGGGCATTATGGTGTGTAATAATGTGTAATGGGCATTACAGTGTGTAATAATGTGTAATGGGCATAACTGTGTGTAATAGCCAGGACGTACAAGGTTTACAAGCCAACGCTGTGGTATTATGACCTCATGTAATTCACTTTGGAGCAAGAGCCTAGGATAAGGTCACGGTGTAATCTGGATCCGGATTATCCCACTCTTGTGGAAGAGGAGGCATCGGAGAGTCTGGATCTGGTAAGTACACACACATTAGTATTGTATTGTACCCACACATTTATACATGGAATTCATTTTTGTTTTATATTGCGGGATATTACACCGGAGCTGGAAGTGGAGCCTTCCATGAGCGAGGCAACTGAAGTGGATGACCCAACCCCACAGGTATGATCCCCGACACAGCGGAGGTCATCCAGAAACCCACTTCTGCCCCGCCCAGCTCACAACAGTTTTTTACTCTCGCCGAGGAAGTTCTTAATAGGCCCCCGGACTTGGAGCAATCTGTTGGAAATTACATCATGGCGGAGATGTGCTTGATGAAGAATCAAGTATCTGGTTCTTGATGTTACCTCATGCACAACTGACAAATCTCTTGTCAAGGCATGTGACATAACACCACCTGCCTGGCGTCTCCCAAATGTGCCCCTCTCCCCCCCCACCTACCCACCTAACCAACCCATGCAGTATGTCCCGGGAAACTCCTCAACAGATGAGCTGTTTTCCGCCAGGACCCATACAGCCCACCTCCTCCTCCCATTCCAGCGCGTCGTCCAGTGGTAAGTACTTAGACATGCTGAGTACACAGTCCTCTGTACTGGACCATCCTCAGTTTTCAAATTTATAATTATTATTTTTTCAATCCGGGTTTTTAGTTGTGTTTAAAAAACAGTTGTTGCCCTTACCCTAGTCTCTTGCTCCTAGTGATCTGTATTGAGGTCATTAGAACCACAGCGTTGGTTTCTTGACCTCATTGTCCCGGACTTCTGATCATTGTGATCTATGCACTTCTTGTGTTCCTTCTAAAAGCACTGTTCAGAAATCTGCACTTTATCTTCTATACCCAATGTATGGTGGTAGCGCTGATATTCTGTGGGATACGCCTGATTCCTCTACTGTGTACTGGTGTCATAGTCCTTCCTAAAAAGGCTCTTGTTTTCCTAATAGAGTCAATGAGTCCAGACCAGAATTGATTTTTTTTTTATATAGAAAGTTTTAAAAAAAAAGTGTTTTTCTTGTTTAATTAATGGCTGTTAATGCAAATGTCATTTTGTGTAACATATTTTTGAAATAATCAGAGTGTCAGCGAGACGTTATGGAGCCAATGTATCATTTACTATTTGCTGCTAATTCCCCCAAATACAACTGGACCTCCCAAATGTAAGTAGAAGGGACTGCAGCAGGTATCTCCCATACCTTCATAATGTTTATATAACGTAATGATTCGCTATAGCGTAGCAGACGCTCGGGACCACGAGGAGATCACCAGCGGCGCAGACGCTCACAATGTTAAACCTTTATATCTAAACCATAAACAATGTAATATGCAATAGAACCTTAGTGTAGTGATATGGTGTAGATGCAACACAGTGTAACCTTATTAACTTAAAAGCTGTTCGAGCGTCACCGACGCTCTGAGAATACTTAACACTATAAGAAATACACAGATACCGTGCTTAGGGTCTAACGCCTTATATGAATGTTATACTTGCAAAAAGAATAATACAGTACAAGTCATACACTACAATATAACACAGACTAACTAACCAGATAACTACACATGAAATACAATACAATACAATTACGTTTAAGGGAAAATGAGAGAGAAAGAGGAGAAGAGAGAGAGAGAGAGATAGGGCTCATAATAACAATAAAGACAATATGATTGCGGAGAAAACTTACGCACAAAGGGAACGATCGCATGCGCCTTTCTGAATATCCAGCTCCCGATTATCAGTGATGAGAATCGTTGAAGAGAGAGAGCTGGATATGATCGGCTTGTCTATTTATGCCCCACACACAATACAATTCAATGGTCCCTACAATCTCATTGTTCATTGGACACAGGAATTCGTCTTCGCATTATAACAAAAGGTCATAGGTTGATTCATACAGGTGGGCTGTGACTATTTCCAACTGCTCAGGTGGGTGGGAAACTAGGTTTCCCGCCGCATGGATAAGTAAGTGCAAATAATAGTAAATGGACATAAACTTCTTATGTCCATAACTATTCGCACGAGCGATTAATCCGCTTCAAACCAACACCGGAATATTGCTAATTAAATATTCTTCCGATGGATACTAAACACCACTGTATGACCCGTGTCGGACCCTTCGTATCAAACAAAGAGGGATCTCTTTGTCTATGAACATGCTACATTAACTAAACTTTCAGAATCTATCAAAGGGACCATAATCTACAAAATACATTATTTAGTTAAAATGTGTAACGATTGAGTCGCACGCTACGCACACATAAACTCTACCGTAAATACGCATACCGTGCACCTGCGGGTGCACGTAACAGCGGGTATGCGCACACACGGGAGAGTGTACGCATGCGCAGAGCGGACATGTATGAGGTGCAAATATGGCAGTGTGCATAGTGATATTTTTCTGACTTTGACAAACCGGACCTCCCAAATGTAAGTAGAAGGGACTGCAGCAGGTATCTCCCATACCTTCATACATGGACATTTCCAGGAAAGGGTCAGGTAAGTTATTTTTTTTAAATAAAACCCTAATTCCCCTACAAGTGAAAAAAACACCCAGAACATTTGAACAGATATCATTTATTTAAAACAAAAAAACATACATATACACACACAGCAGAAGGGAATATGGAAATGAGAGGAAGTCACATGATGTAATTGCAGCTTCCTGTCAGGCCACTGCCCCCACTCCACATATACACACTGACATATAATGTCTGCCTCTAGTTACACAGAGACCTCCCCCTGTAATGTCACCTCACTATTCACATGATATGTCACAATCGCACATAGCCACAATCACAAGTACATACAGTCACTATTGGTGGTTCTGGGCTCCGGCCAGTTCAAGGGAAATCGCACAGTCACAATGGCAGCGTGTGTACCCACCTCTACACACCAGACGGGATATTTATACACAGCGACACTGATATTATGTGGACACAAAAGTAACACTATAGCAGGGTTGCCTACCCTCCTGCATTCAGCGGGAGGCTCCCGTTTTTAGAATAAGTCTCCTGCTGCCCCGCTAAACCTCTGCATCCTCCCGGTTTTTTTTGTGTGCTGCCGCTGAAACTGTGGATTGCACATGCGCGAGTCCAGAATGGAGGGGGCGGGACCCGCATGGGTCGTCATGATGAGGACTCGTGAGTGAAGCGGGAGGGGAATGACGAGTGTACGTCATGTGCTCCGGGACCCTCTCACTGCACCAGCCGTAAGCCCCTACTCCAGCCTACTGCTTCCCCATCCACCTCTATCTGTCACATTACCACCTGACCAGGAAGCCAGCCATGTAGATGACAGGAGCTACAGTAGGGCTGCGGGTAACTGTGCAGTGCCGAGGTCGGGACGTCCACCTCACAAAACCGATCTTCCTGGATGCCTTCCCTGCCGCCTTACCTTCCACCCATTACCATTACAGGAGGGGGAGAAGCACAGGAGCTGGCGGGGGGCTGCATTCTAAGGTCCAGTCTCACAGTCACACTGCCTGCACTGCTGAAAGAGGACTCCAGCCCACACGCAGCAAGAGGACAGCAGCGAGTCTCATAATGAGTCTCTGTCACTATCCCCGGGACCTGTATTCCATAGTATACAACCTGGATCTCCCCCCCCTCTCCTCTTCTCCCGTCTCACCCTTATACTTTCCCTTCCACTCACAGTCACATGCCTTGTCCCTGTCTGTGTAACCTCCATCACCCCACATCACTGCCTGCACTGCTGAAAGAGGACTCCAGCCCACACGCAGCAAGAGGACAGCAGCGAGTCTCATAATGAGTCTCTGTCACTATCCCCGGGACCTGTATTCCATAGTATACAACCTGGATCCCCCCCCCCCCCCTCTTCTCCTCACCCTTATACTTTCCCTTCCACTCACAGTCACATGCCTTGTCCCTGTCTGTGTAACCTCCATCACCCCACATCACTGCCTGCACTGCTGAAAGAGGACTCCAGCCCACACGCAGCAAGAGGACAGCAGCGAGTCTCATAATGAGTCTCTGTCACTATCCCCGGGACCTGTGTTCCATAGTATACAACCTGGATCTCCCCCCCCTCTCCTCTTCTCCTCACCTTTATACTTTCCCTTCCACTCACAGTCACATGCCTTGTCCCTGTCTGTGTAACCTCCATCACCCCACATCACTGCCTGCACTGCTGAAAGAGGACTCCAGCCCACACGCAGCAAGAGGACAGCAGCGAGTCTCATAATGAGTCTCTGTCACTATCCCCGGGACCTGTATTCCATAGTATACAACCTGGATCCCCCCCCCCCCCCTCTTCTCCTCACCCTTATACTTTCCCTTCCACTCACAGTCACATGCCTTGTCCCTGTCTGTGTAACCTCCATCACCCCACATCACTGCCTGCACTGCTGAAAGAGGACTCCAGCCCACACGCAGCAAGAGGACAGCAGCGAGTCTCATAATGAGTCTCTGTCACTATCCCCGGGACCTGTGTTCCATAGTATACAACCTGGATCTCCCCCCCCTCTCCTCTTCTCCTCACCTTTATACTTTCCCTTCCACTCACAGTCACATGCCTTGTCCCTGTCTGTGTAACCTCCATCACCCCACATCACTGCCTGCACTGCTGAAAGAGGACTCCAGCCCACACGCAGCAAGAGGACAGCAGCGAGTCTCATAATGAGTCTCTGTCACTATCCCCGGGACCTGTGTTCCATAGTATACAACCTGGATCCCCCCCCCCCCCCCTCTCCTCTTCTCCCTCCTCACCCTTATACTTTCCCTTCCACTCACAGTCACATGCCTTGTCCCTGTCTGTGTAACCTCCCTCACCCCACATCACTGCCTGCACTGCTGAAAGAGGACTCCAGCCCACACGCAGCAAGAGGACAGCAGCGAGTCTCATAATGAGTCTCTGTCACTATCCCCGGGACCTGTATTCCATAGTATACAACCTGGATCTCCCCCCCCCCCTCTCCTCTTCTCCTCACCCTTATACTTTCCCTTCCACTCACAGTCACATGCCTTGTCCCTGTCTGTGTAACCTCCCTCACCCCACATCACTGCCTGCACTGCTGAAAGAGGACTCCAGCCCACACGCAGCAAGAGGACAGCAGCGAGTCTCATAATGAGTCTCTGTCACTATCCCCGGGACCTGTATTCCATAGTATACAACCTGGATCCCCCCCCCCCCTCTTCTCCCTCCTCATCCTTATACTTTCCCTTCCACTCACAGTCACATGCCTTGTCCCTGTCTGTGTAACCTCCATCACCCCACATCACTGCCTGCACTGCTGAAAGAGGACTCCAGCCCACACGCAGCAAGAGGACAGCAGCGAGTCTCATAATGAGTCTCTGTCACTATCCCCGGGACCTGTATTCCATAGTATACAACCTGGATCTCCCCCCCCCTCTTCTCCCTCCTCACCCTTATACTTTCCCTTCCACTCACAGTCACATGCCTTGTCCCTGTCTGTGTAACCTCCATCACCCCACATCACTGCCTGCACTGCTGAAAGAGGACTCCAGCCCACACGCAGCAAGAGGACAGCAGCGAGTCTCATAACGAGTCTCTGTCACTATCCCCGGGACCTGTATTCCATAGTATACAACCTGGATCCCCCCCCCCCCCCCTCTCCTCTCCCTCCTCACCCTTATACTTTCCCTTCCACTCACAGTCACATGCCTTGTCCCTGTCTGTGTAACCTCCATCACCCCACATCACTGCCTGCACTGCTGAAAGAGGACTCCAGCCCACACGCAGCAAGAGGACAGCAGCGAGTCTTATAATGAGTCTCTGTCACTATCCCCGGGACATGTATTCCATAGTATACAACCTGGATCCCCCCCCCCCCCTCTTCTCCCTCCTCACCCTTATACTTTCCCTTCCACTCACAGTCACATGCCTTGTCCCTGTCTGTGTAACCTCCCTCACCCCACATCACTGCCTGCACTGCTGAAAGAGGACTCCAGCCCACACGCAGCAAGAGGACAGCAGCGAGTCTCATAATGAGTCTCTGTCACTATCCCCGGGACCTGTATTCCATAGTATACAACCTGGATCTCCCCCCCCCCCCTCTCCTCTTCTCCTCACCCTTATACTTTCCCTTCCACTCACAGTCACATGCCTTGTCCCTGTCTGTGTAACCTCCATCACCCCACATCACTGCCTGCACTGCTGAAAGAGGACTCCAGCCCACACGCAGCAAGAGGACAGCAGCGAGTCTCATAATGAGTCTCTGTCACTATCCCCGGGACATGTATTCCATAGTATACAACCTGGATCTCCCCCCCCCCCCCCCCTCTCCTCTTCTCCTCACCCTTATACTTTCCCTTCCACTCACAGTCACATGCCTTGTCCCTGTCTGTGTAACCTCCCTCACCCCACATCACTGCCTGCACTGCTGAAAGAGGACTCCAGCCCACACGCAGCAAGAGGACAGCAGCGAGTCTCATAATGAGTCTCTCTCACTATCCCCGGGACCTGTATTCCATAGTATACAACCTGGATCCCCCCCCCCCTCTCCTCCCTCCTCACCCTTATACTTTCCCTTCCACTCACAGTCACATGCCTTGTCCCTGTCTGTGTAACCTCCCTCACCCCACATCACTGCCTGCACTGCTGAAAGAGGACTCCAGCCCACACGCAGCAAGAGGACAGCAGCGAGTCTCATAATGAGTCTCTGTCACTATCCCCGGGACCTGTATTCCATAGTAGACAACCTGGATCCCCCCCCCCTCTCCTCTTCTCCTCATCCTTATACTTTCCCTTCCACTCACAGTCACATGCCTTGTCCCTGTCTGTGTAACCTCCCTCACCCCACATCACTGCCTGCACCGCTGAAAGAGGACTCCAGCCCACACGCAGCAAGAGGACAGCAGCGAGTCTCATAATGAGTCTCTGTCACTATCCCCGGGACCTGTATTCCATAGTAGACAACCTGGATCCCCCCCCCCTCTCCTCTTCTCCTCATCCTTATACTTTCCCTTCCACTCACAGTCACATGCCTTGTCCCTGTCTGTGTAACCTCCCTCACCCCACATCACTGCCTGCACCGCTGAAAGAGGACTCCAGCCCACACGCAGCAAGAGGACAGCAGCGAGTCTCATAATGAGTCTCTGTCACTATCCCCGGGACCTGTATTCCATAGTAGACAACCTGGATCCCCCCCCCCCTCTCCTCTTCTCCTCATCCTTATACTTTCCCTTCCACTCACAGTCACATGCCTTGTCCCTGTCTGTGTAACCTCCCTCACCCCACATCACTGCCTGCACCGCTGAAAGAGGACTCCAGCCCACACGCAGCAAGAGGACAGCAGCGAGTCTCATAATGAGTCTCTGTCACTATCCCCGGGACCTGTATTCCATAGTATACAACCTGGATCCCCCCCCCCCCCTCTTCTCCCTCCTCATCCTTATACTTTCCCTTCCACTCACAGTCACATGACTTGTCCCTGTCTGTGTAACCTCCATCACCCCACATCACTGCCTGCACTGCTGAAAGAGGACTCCAGCCCACACGCAGCAAGAGGACAGCAGCGAGTCTCATAATGAGTCTCTGTCACTATCCCCGGGACCTGTATTCCATAGTATACAACCTGGATCCCCCCCCCCCCCCTCTTCTCCCTCCTCATCCTTATACTTTCCCTTCCACTCACAGTCACATGCCTTGTCCCTGTCTGTGTAACCTCCCTCACCCCACATCACTGCCTGCACTGCTGAAAGAGGACTCCAGCCCACACGCAGCAAGAGGACAGCAGCGAGTCTCATAATGAGTCTCTCTCACTATCCCCGGGACCTGTATTCCATAGTATACAACCTGGATCTCCCCCCCCCCCTCTTCTCCCTCCTCACCTTTATACTTTCCCTTCCACTCACAGTCACATGCCTTGTCCCTGTCTGTGTAACCTCCCTCACCCCACATCACTGCCTGCACCGCTGAAAGAGGACTCCAGCCCACACGCAGCAAGAGGACAGCAGCGAGTCTCATAATGAGTCTCTCTCACTATCCCCGGGACCTGTATTCCATAGTATACAACCTGGATCTCCCCCCCCCCCTCTTCTCCCTCCTCACCCTTATACTTTCCCTTCCACTCACAGTCACATGCCTTGTCCCTGTCTGTGTAACCTCCCTCACCCCACATCACTGCCTGCACCGCTGAAAGAGGACTCCAGCCCACACGCAGCAAGAGGACAGCAGCGAGTCTCATAATGAGTCTCTGTCACTATCCCCGGGACCTGTATTCCATAGTATACAACCTGGATCCCCCCCCCCCCCCCCTCTTCTCCCTCCTCATCCTTATACTTTCCCTTCCACTCACAGTCACATGACTTGTCCCTGTCTGTGTAACCTCCATCACCCCACATCACTGCCTGCACTGCTGAAAGAGGACTCCAGCCCACACGCAGCAAGAGGACAGCAGCGAGTCTCATAATGAGTCTCTGTCACTATCCCCGGGACCTGTATTCCATAGTATACAACCTGGATCCCCCCCCCCCCCTCTTCTCCCTCCTCATCCTTATACTTTCCCTTCCACTCACAGTCACATGCCTTGTCCCTGTCTGTGTAACCTCCCTCACCCCACATCACTGCCTGCACTGCTGAAAGAGGACTCCAGCCCACACGCAGCAAGAGGACAGCAGCGAGTCTCATAATGAGTCTCTCTCACTATCCCCGGGACCTGTATTCCATAGTATACAACCTGGATCTCCCCCCCCCCCCCTCTTCTCCCTCCTCACCCTTATACTTTCCCTTCCACTCACAGTCACATGACTTGTCCCTGTCTGTGTAACCTCCCTCACCCCACATCACTGCCTGCACTGCTGAAAGAGGACTCCAGCCCACACGCAGCAAGAGGACAGCAGCGAGTCTCATAATGAGTCTCTGTCACTATCCCCGGGACCTGTATTCCATAGTATACAACCTGGATCCCCCCCCCCCTCTCCTCTTCTCCCTCCTCACCCTTATACTTTCCCTTCCACTCACAGTCACATGACTTGTCCCTGTCTGTGTAACCTCCATCACCCCACATCACTGCCTGCACTGCTGAAAGAGGACTCCAGCCCACACGCAGCAAGAGGACAGCAGCGAGTCTCATAATGAGTCTATGTCACTATCCCCGGGACCTGTGTTCCATAGTATACAACATGGATCCCCCCCCCCCTCTCCTCTTCTCCTCACCTTTATACTTTCCCTTCCACTCACAGTCACATGCCTTGTCCCTGTCTGTGTAACCTCCCTCACCCCACATCACTGCCTGCACTGCTGAAAGAGGACTCCAGCCCACACGCAGCAAGAGGACAGCAGCGAGTCTCATAACGAGTCTCTGTCACTATCCCCGGGACCTGTATTCCATAGTATACAACCTGGATCCCCCCCCCCCCCCCTCTCCTCTTCTCCTCACCCTTATACTTTCCCTTCCACTCACAGTCACATGCCTTGTCCCTGTCTGTGTAACCTCCCTCACCCCACATCACTGCCTGCACTGCTGAAAGAGGACTCCAGCCCACACGCAGCAAGAGGACAGCAGCGAGTCTCATAATGAGTCTCTGTCACTATCCCCGGGACCTGTATTCCATAGTATACAACCTGGATCCCCCCCCCCCCTCTCCTCTTCTCCTCACCCTTATACTTTCCCTTCCACTCACAGTCACATGCCTTGTCCCTGTCTGTGTAACCTCCATCACCCCACATCACTGCCTGCACTGCTGAAAGAGGACTCCAGCCCACACGCAGCAAGAGGACAGCAGCGAGTCTCATAATGAGTCTCTCTCACTATCCCTGGGACCTGTATTCCATAGTATACAACCTGGATCCCCCCCCTCTTCTCCCTCCTCATCCTTATACTTTCCCTTCCACTCACAGTCACATGCCTTGTCCCTGTCTGTGTAACCTCCCTCACCCCACATCACTGCCTGCACTGCTGAAAGAGGACTCCAGCCCACACGCAGCAAGAGGACAGCAGCGAGTCTCATAATGAGTCTCTGTCACTATCCCCGGGACCTGTGTTCCATAGTATACAACCTGGATCTCCCCCCCCCCCTCTTCTCCCTCCTCACCTTTATACTTTCCCTTCCACTCACAGTCACATGACTTGTCCCTGTCTGTGTAACCTCCCTCACCCCACATCACTGCCTGCACCGCTGAAAGAGGACTCCAGCCCACACGCAGCAAGAGGACAGCAGCGAGTCTCATAATGAGTCTCTGTCACTATCCCCGGGACCTGTATTCCATAGTATACAACCTGGATCTCCCCCCCCTCTCCTCTTCTCCTCACCTTTATACTTTCCCTTCCACTCACAGTCACATGCCTTGTCCCTGTCTGTGTAACCTCCCTCACCCCACATCACTGCCTGCACTGCTGAAAGAGGACTCCAGCCCACACGCAGCAAGAGGACAGCAGCGAGTCTCATAATGAGTCTCTGTCACTATCCCCGGGACATGTATTCCATAGTATACAACCTGGATCTCCCCCCCCCCCTCTTCTCCCTCCTCACCTTTATACTTTCCCTTCCACTCACAGTCACATGCCTTGTCCCTGTCTGTGTAACCTCCCTCACCCCACATCACTGCCTGCACTGCTGAAAGAGGACTCCAGCCCACACGCAGCAAGAGGACAGCAGCGAGTCTCATAACGAGTCTCTGTCACTATCCCCGGGACCTGTATTCCATAGTATACAACCTGGATCTCCCCCCCCCCCCTCCTCTCCCTCCTCACCCTTATACTTTCCCTTCCACTCACAGTCACATGCCTTGTCCCTGTCTGTGTAACCTCCCTCACCCCACATCACTGCCTGCACCGCTGAAAGAGGACTCCAGCCCACACGCAGCAAGAGGACAGCAGCGAGTCTCATAATGAGTCTCTGTCACTATCCCCGGGACCTGTGTTCCATAGTATACAACCTGGATCCCCCCCCCCCCCCCTCTCCTCTTCTCCTCACCCTTATACTTTCCCTTCCACTCACAGTCACATGCCTTGTCCCTGTCTGTGTAACCTCCCTCACCCCACATCACTGCCTGCACTGCTGAAAGAGGACTCCAGCCCACACGCAGCAAGAGGACAGCAGCGAGTCTCATAATGAGTCTCTGTCACTATCCCCGGGACCTGTGTTCCATAGTATACAACCTGGATCCCCCCCCCCCTCTCCTCTTCTCCTCACCCTTATACTTTCCCTTCCACTCACAGTCACATGCCTTGTCCCTGTCTGTGTAACCTCCCTCACCCCACATCACTGCCTGCACCGCTGAAAGAGGACTCCAGCCCACACGCAGCAAGAGGACAGCAGCGAGTCTCATAATGAGTCTCTGTCACTATCCCCGGGACCTGTGTTCCATAGTATACAACCTGGATCCCCCCCCTCTCTTCTCCCTCCTCA